>NC_090648.1:49215218-49395218 GCF_040937935.1 Hyperolius riggenbachi
GGAACGCAAATAATCACTCGCGTTCCCATGCCTGTCGGCTGGTGACAGCCAAACCGGAAGTGTTCGCCGGCGGGTGCAGAGGCATCGGACCGGAGCTGCAAGGGCACCGATCGGCTGCAGGGGGCTGAGGGAAGCCCCAGGTGAGTTCATCTCATTTTTTTGTGGCTTTAGGTTCACTTTAAGAGGTCTTGTGAACTTTTGACCTTTATAATAAATTTAATATCCCATAAAACTATAGGGATAGAATGATGATTTTTTTCAACACAAATGGGCACAAAACACAACACTACCCAACTATACTAGTTTTATATGTGTGCCCTTGTACAGGGGATGGGTGAAATCATCATGTAGAAAAAAATAATTGCTATTATCTTCAAAATAAAATCAACACATTTTTTTTTTCACACCACAAATGGGCACAAAGGTAGCACCAACCTTATCTTTTAAAATAGCATTATTTATGGAGAATTATCTAGAATAAGGAAGTGCAAACCCTCCAGATCACCGCCGTCACAAATTTGCAATTTTATGAACACCCATTTTACCTCCGGCATACCGGAAAAAAAGTGCTGGGGGGATGTGGGTGATTACAACATTTGATTGGAAAGGGTTAACCAGTAGTGATGGATGAATTAGTTTGCCAGTGGACAGTTTCTGGCAAATGCTCGAATTTATGTGAAAAATTCCCTAAAATGTGTGTACGTGTTTAACATTGAAGTCACTGGCCGCCAACTTGGATGTAGTGGTTACTAGCAATAGCAAAGTTAAATTTTAAAATAATGATGTAGGGTCCCCCCTCCCAAGCCTCTTTAACCCTTTGTCACCCATGCAGGATGGGATAGCCAGAATGCAGAGCCCAGGTCGCGTGGGGTTCTTGCAGCCTGAGCTAAACAGTCAACATGGTCCATAATATGCGGGGGCAGAAAAGCTTCCCCTTCTCCCCCAGATCCCTTGCTCAGTCCATTGAAGAAGGGCTCTTCCCCACCTCCAGTGCCCAGGAGTAAGATGAGGTATATACCCTGGGGGATTTTCATAGTAGCATGTGAGGGTCCCCTTGGAAGGAGGGGACCCACAGATGCCTGCCCTATCCCCAGGTGAAATAAGTATAGGGTTACTGATGTACCCCTTACCCATTTCCCCAAAGAGTTAAAATGAAATAAAAACACAACCAAAACATTAGTCCTTGAAGGTTTCTGAAGTTTGCCTGCCATTAAAGTCTGTGCGGTGCTTACTACAAGAAAATCTGTGCGGTCACTGCAAATGCAAGTATTTTGTGTACTAAAACTGGCCATGAATGTTCACTTCACGAAAAGTCACTGTGACGACTACTAAAATGATTTTATTTCTGTCTTGTAATTTCGCTGTTTACTGTATTTTGTTGTTTGCTGTATTGAATAGTGTGTGTGTGTGTGTGCCATAGAATGATTAGTGCTGACCAGGACTGGTAGAGACTGGTCATTATCTCTGGTGCATTGTCTTCTAATTATCTCCTGCTGTGTAGTACAACACCTGAGAGACAGCTAGTCTGCAGAGGTTTATCTATCAAACTAGATTCATAGGGCAAATAGAGAGAGGACAGGCAGTTGAGTTTTGGAGGAGAATATGTGAATATTTGAACCTGTGTCTCCCTGCTGTGGATGGACTTTGCTATTTTAGACACATGGGGCTCGATTCACAAAGCGGTGCTAACCCAGTTAGCACGCCTAAAAGACTTTAGGCATGATAACCATTGCACCACGCTGGTGAAAAGCCAGTTTAGGCATGATAAGTTTAGGTGTGATAAGTTTAGGCATGATAAGTTTAGACAAGTTTAGATAGCGTGCAAAGTCCCGCACGCAAAGCAGCGCCATTAAACTGTATGCAAAGTGCACCAGACTTTGCTAGCGCAAAACTTTTGATCAGCTGTGCACTGCGGTGCTAATGCAGTTGGTGCTTAAACTTATCATGCCTAAACTTATCACACCCAAACTTATCATGCCTAAACTTATCACACCTAAACTTATCACACCTAAACTTATCATGCCTAAACTGAGTTTAGGCGTGATAAAGGGCTTTTCACCAGGGTGCTAACTGTTAGCACCGCTTTGTGAATCAGGCCCCTGGATTTGTATTCCTTGTTGCTTTTGTAGCTGTGGATTATCTGCTTATGGCTATGCTAACTGGACTGTTGACATGTTTTAGAAGAATTGGAATAAAACTGTTTAATTAATCCCTCGCGGTTGCCTGTCTAAAGGTGGTCATACACTGGTCAATTTGCCATCAAATCGACCAACAGATAGATCCCTCTCTGATCGAATGTGATCAGAGAGGGAGCGTATGGCTGCCTTTACTGCAAACAGATTGTGAATCAATTTCAGCATGAAACCCACAATCTGTGGAGCTGCCGCTGCCGCCGACCTCCCCCGCCAGCTATACATTACCTGATCTGGCCAGCGCAACTCCCCCGGTCTCTGCTGTTTTCTTCTCCACGCTGTGCTCCGGGTCCGGCTGGCATGAACTTCCTGTCCAGGGGAAGTTTAAACAGTAGAGGGCACTCTACTGTTTAAACTTCCTGCCGGGACAGGAAGTTCAGTGAAGCAGGAGTCCTGGAGCGAAGAAGAAGACAGTGGTGACAGTGGGGATTCGCGCCGGCCGGAACAGGTAATGTATTCCCGCTGTATTGCGTCGGTCGTCGGGCATCCGAATGCCATTATCGACGCACTCCCAACCCGCCAACGATCGAGAAAAATCGATCATTCTGTCAGTGTTTGCGCGACGATTTCACAGCAGATTCGACCACAGTGATCGAATCTGTTGTATATCGGTGGGAAAATCATTAGGTGTATGGGCCCCTTAATCAGTGTCACACGACTATATCATCACACTCACAGACCACTAACGTTGGTTTGCACTGTTTGTCCATCATTATTAACCAGGCTGCTTTCTGAACTTGACTTTAATTCTGTTTTAAAGTGACACTGTAGTAAAAGGGATGTGAAGGTTTCCATCTTTATTTCCTGTTAAACAATGCAAATGTGCTGCTTGTCCTGCTGATCCTCTGACTCTAATGTGATAAGCCACACAAACAGATTCAGAATGCAGATTACATATTGTTTGGTCCCCTATACTTTCCTAATGGTTTTGGGTCACCCTGAGCTGCTTGGGTATTCTGTTGTTCTGGCTCAAGACCCTATCCCATAGAGCCATATCAATCCCTGCCATGCACTGAGGGGGACCAACAGTCCGAAACAGGCTGTCTACATGTGGGGTTGGTGTAACTCTGTAAAATGTAAAAGCTGTAGGCTTGCTGTACACCAGCAGTTCTGGAGGTAAGCCTGGCTTCAGGGACATAAAGAGATAATTTGCATATTCAGCAGAGGTGCATTGTGGGTAACCACAGTTACACACTTAAATCTGAATAATTGTAAATACCTTCTGTTTTACAAAGGCAAATTACACTAAGCATTGCTTTTTAGTAGGAGGGCTTTCTGGTCTCTTTTGGTCTCCTATACTTTCCTAGTGGTTTTGGGTCACCCCGAGCTGCTTGGGTGTTCTGTCTTATAACTAAAGTCTGACCACACACATGCTTGTTTAAGGTTTGGGATTCAGGCTCTACTAAACCTAGACAGATCAGCAGATCAAGAATGCTGCATGCAGTGTGTTTGTTAGAATACCATGATATCATAAAGAAAGCATCAGATTAAGCAATATTATTATTATGTAGTTAAACTGCTTTACCAGAAGTGGATGCTGTGGTTGTTTGCAGTGAAGTAGTGACAGTTGGACAGCTTCCTCCAGCACACGTAACTGTTGTGGTGCTCTGAGTAGTTGTGGGCGGTGAAGTAGTGACAACTGGACAGCTTCCTCCAGCACACGTAACTGTCGTGGTGCTCTGAGTAGTTGTGGGTGGTGTAGTAGTGACAGTTGGACAGCTTTCTCCAGCACACGTAACTGTCGTGGTGCTTTGAGTAGTTGTGGGCGGTGTAGTAGTGACAGTTGGACAGCTTCCTCCAGCACAAGTAAATGTTGTGGTGCTCTGAGTAGTTGTGGGTGGTGAAGTAGTGACAGTTGGACAGCTTCCTCCAGCACACGTAACTGTTGTGGTGCTCTGAGTAGTTGTGGGCGGTGAAGTAGTG
This sequence comes from Hyperolius riggenbachi, assembly GCF_040937935.1. NCBI lineage: Eukaryota > Metazoa > Chordata > Amphibia > Anura > Hyperoliidae > Hyperolius > Hyperolius riggenbachi. The sequence continues at coordinate 49,219,334 of NC_090648.1, forward strand.
ACAGTTGGACAGCTTCCTTCAGCACACGTAACTGTTGTGGTGCTCTGAGTAGTTGTGGATGTCACAACTGAAAGGAGAAAATAATGACATTAAAATTAGCAGCTATAGTTAAAGCTATATTTAAAGAGAAACCGTAAGCAACAATTGAACTTCATCCCAATCAGTAGCTGATACCCCCTTTCTCATGAAAAATCTTTTCCTTTTCACAAACGTATCATCAGGGGGCTCTGTATGGCTGATATTGTGGGGAAACCCCTCCCACAGTGTGATGTTAGGACCTGTGCACTGACATCACACTGTGGGAGCCTTGTTGCATTGTGGGAAATAACAGCTGTTTCCAACTGTCAAGAAAAGCAAGCAGCATCTCCTTCTACAGACATCACCTGCCAGCAGTAAAAATGTCGCCATGTGATAAATGTCAGAATCTTAATCAGGAAAAGGAAACATTTTACAATAGGCAAACACTGACTTAATCACTTATATATAATTATTGTTAAAATGACACACTTTTTTATTACATAATTTTCACTGGAGTTCCTCTTTAAACAAGAATACTACATTTCTTATAGAAAGTCATTAATGTGAGTTCCCATCTGCATCCTTCCTGCTAACTGGAACCATTAAAGTGGGCCTAAACTCTTTCACAGCACAAAATAAAAGTACATATAGCTGCTAAGAAATTCCCTGTGTGTGTGTTCAGCGTGAGCAGCATGTCTAATTAGCCGTTATCAGCAAGTGTAAATCCAGTCTGCAGCCGTACATATTATTTGGGTTTGGCTATCCTGTTCATGTTCTGATGGGAGGCGAGAACCCTGGCTGCATATAATAGCACCCCAATAAGTTTTGGGGGTGGCTATAGAGATGATCTGTTTGTGTTATGGGAAGGTGATAAAACATCACTTTTGGCATTTTTTAAATTTTTAAATGATAACACTTGGAACATCACTTTAAATTTGGAATACAGCTGTGTGCACATACACTTTCTGGATTTAAAGCTAGAAAAAGTGGGAAACACATTGATTACCAGTACTCATTTCAAGGATACGGACAGAAAACAAAGAGTTGTGGTCAATGGATCATACTCAAAATGGGAGACTGTTAGCAGTGGGGTCCCACAGGGGTCTGTACTGGGTCCAGTGCTCTTCAATTTATTTATTAATGACCTAGTAATGACCTAGTAGATGCAGACTAAAAACCTTCTGTAGACTAGTCTAACCTGCTTGGTGAATTGAGGCCAATGTAACCATCATCCAAGATGGGTTGAGAATATACCAAAGGGGCAGATAATTAAGATAAGGAGAAACTGTGGAAGATTGGAGGACTACACACAACAATCACAGGTATTAATATCCAGATTAGTGGAAAAGGGCTACGAGGAGGAGGAATTGTTGAAATCTGTGTTTGAGGTAGGTAAGATGGATCAAGTTAAGCTAATAGCTAATAAAGGACAACAAAATAGGAATGATAAGTATAATCTGGCATTTATTACAGCATTCAGTAGCCAGTTTAGAAACATGGAAAATATATTTAGAAAGCGTTGGAGTGTGCTGGCTGAGGACCCTGCCCTAAAAGGTATATTACCTTGAAAATTACAATTCATATATTGCAAAGCCACCAATTTAAGGAATCTCTTGGTGTCTAGTTTTGTAGACGCCACCAAAAAAAGGAAATACTGTGTTCTGGCAAAAAGAGGGGTTCTTTCCATGCAAAACGTGTACTGGGTGTAAATATGCACAAAGCTGTAGGGTGGACCAGTTAAATCTTGGACTAATAAGAGGGAATGGAAAATAAAACAGAACATTTCCAGTAACACTAAGAGAGTTGTGTACCTGATATGGTGCAAATGTGGACTTCAATACATAGGCCATACAAAAAGAAAATTACGTGAGAGAATTGGGAAACATGTGAGAAATATAGAGAATGAGGTAAAAGGACATAGTGTATCGGATTACTTTAGAATCCAACATAACCAAAATGCTGGCACTGGGTGCCAGCCCAGCGTGGGTGAGGGTGATAGGTGTGGACAGGTGGCGAGGACATCGGGAGCTGGCGGTATAGCGTCTGCATAGGATGCGCTCTCAGCTATACTTAGCTGAGGAGACAGGCGGCATCTTTATACTGTCCTATACTGCTGACCCATATACACGTGCAAATTGCATGGTCCCCTTATGTAAGTTTTGTTTTTATGCTATTTTTTATGCTGTTTTTACTATGAAAACTCTGTATTAAACAATTTGCTCGTAGAGTTGCCGTTTGTTTGTTTTTTATGATTTTTTACTGATATCCATTCAAGAGATGAATCATTGCCGAATTGGTGGATCCTGGACGCAGTGCTGCTCATCTGGATTCCGGATATCCGGGTAACCCGGATATCCGAATTTTTTTTTAGCTATCCAACCAGATTTGGATTCCGGATACCTGGGCCCAAATCCGGATAGCTATCTGTGGATAGTTGGCTGGAAATGCGGATATCCGCGGATATACAGATCTTGAGATACTGTAACTAAGTAGATGACGTCCAGGATGTCATTGAGCCAATCAGAGGGCTCCCAGCAGAAGCCCTAGCAACCAATCACAGAAGGGAACCCTGGCCAGCCCCACCTGACCTCATTGAGCCAATCAGAGGGCTCCCAACCTAAGCCCTGGCACCCAATCACAGAAGGGAACCCTGGCCAGCCCCCCCCCCCCTGTATAATTAGGGGGGCTGCCATGATGATAAATCAGAGACATTCTCCAGTGCTGCTGGCCTAGTAAGTGCTGTATACAGTGTTAAACCTAAGGGCTGGTTCAGATGGACATTTTTGCGGTGTTTCAGATGCAGCGTTTTTTGGGATCTACTGCCATCCCATTCCAGTGAATGGGAGCGTTTATGGCTGGCTTTTGCAGGCTTTCATAAATGCCTGGCGGTTGATCCCAGTGTTGTGTCTAGTCTCGAAAGCAACATGTTGCTATCAGAGGCGGTAAACGCCAGGAAACAATAGCAGAGACTAGAACTGCTAGCCTTGAATGCTTCCAAAAAGCCTTCAAAAGCTAGCTTTTAAATGCTGGCATTTAAACGCTGGCGTTTAAACACAACACCAAGCGAAAGCTCTGCAGATGCCCGTGTGAACCAGCCCTGAAGCTGTTCATTGATTAACCCCTTCACTGTCACTACACTATTGTTAAATAGGTAGCTAGCTTGATTTTGTTGTGTGACAGTCAGAGTGTGTGCTGCAGGGCTGCTGCAGGCAGCTGCTATGTGTCTTTGTGTGTGCAGTGCACAGACCAGGCCAGCTGCTGCCTGCTGGCCTGCTAGCCTTAACTACAGTATAGGTTAGGTTAGGGAATAGGATTACTATTGTGTTATTGTATAGTTAGTACTGTAGTACTGCAGTCAGTGCTAGTTAGTTGTTAGAGTAGTAGTACTACTGTGTTAGCTTACTACAGAACTGCTGTGCTGCTGAACAGTGCCAGTGGGACAATAAGTGTGCACTAGTGTCTTTTCCTCTGCTGTCTGACTGTTAGGCTCCCTGCACACTGCAAATCCGTTTTCCGATTCCGATTCCGTTTCCGATTCCGATTCCGATTCTGTTTCCGATTTTCCTTGAATACATTCTACAGAAAAACGGATCAAAAAACGCAGCATGCAGTTAAGATTAAAAATCTGAATCGGAATCGGATGTAAAAACAGATTAAAAAACGGAATCGGAATCTGAAATGCATGCAGTGTGCAAGAGGCCTTACTCGGCACGTGGCATGTGGCACTCGGCACATGGCACTTGACACGGCTGTCGGGTAGCAGAAAAGACATGTGTCTTTTCTGTTACCCGCCTTAATAAAGGGGACCCTGGGTGGCCCCGAAATGATCATCAGCCTATGCAGGTCAGACTGTTTTTTTCACACATATGTGATGGGACAATAAAACTTCACGTGTATTGCTCCGATAAGTCTGTGTGCGGACTGTAGTCACATGACGCAGAAGAAGAAGGAAGCCTCTACTGCCGGCTTCAAAAGAGCATTAGGTGTGTATTTTACTTTCCCTCACCCACCTGCTGCTGCACCTTCCCTCACTCACCCGACACTCAGGTTCGCGTCCCCACATCTCCTCATCCCCGTGGAATGGTCCGTTTATTCACCAGTGTGAAGAAACGTTCCATTTTCCATTGCCCCAATGCAGCAGCATTTTTTGTCCCGTTCCGTTGCGCTGGGCAGAAGGACCAGAAAATTAGGGCCTGAAGCAATTTTTTGATCCGGGGACCAGAACGTATGGAACGTATCCGTACCAACGGACGCATGTGAACGGTTCAATAGGCTAACATTGCATCCTTTCACATCCGTTCCGTTTGTACAGTATACGTTCCGGTTACGTTCTGCAAAAGAACGCAGATGTGAACCAGTCCCAAGACCAGACAGACTCAGTAGTTTGGCAGAGTTCCTGTTGTTTCTGACAAAAGTACATTTTTCCAATAAACTGCCACACAGATTCAAGGCATGACATTGATTTTTGCCATAGTCATTTGCTTATTAAAATTTGCTTTTCACTTTTCATAAAAATACAATAGTCACTAGTTGACTCTGTGTTTGTTGGTACTTTAAGCTCACCTGTAGTACAGGGTTCTGGAATGTTTTCTTCAGTACAAGGATCTGGTGTTGTTGTAGGAGGAGGTGTTGTTGTAGGAGGAGATGTTGTTGACTCTGAGAATAATGCATGTTAATATGTTAATGAAGTGCTTTGAAAGGTAGATACATTATAAAACCTAGAAAGCTTAGGTATCATTTAACCCATTAACACAAATTAAAATTGGTAATGTGTGGTGCCATTTGTACGTCTAGTGAGGTTTCGCTATTGCAGACCAGCTCTGTATTGATTTGTTGGATTGTTTGGTGAGAGATGTTTTTTCTTGGAAGCAGGGAAACTTTCATGCCCCTCTTTGTATGAACCAAATACCAATGTCCAGACTTTGTTCCCCTCAATATTGAAGAGTTAGCAATATACTATTTCTATTTACCTTCTCTCATGTAGTTGTCCCAGCACTGGTCTTTAACAGAGCCTCTAGAGACTCTCAAGCTTTATCAGCTGTCCGCTGCTCCTTCACATGACTATGGTTAGGACATAAGACTCAGGAGCTGCAAGCAGGCACAGGAGGAGGCAAGGCTGTGGAGTCGGAGTTGGAGTCGAAGTTAAGAAGTCAAAGCAATTTTGGGTACCTGGAGTCAGAGTCGGAGTCGGAGTCTGTGATTTCATAAACTGAGGAGTCGGGAGTCGGAGTCAGATCCTTTTTATACAAATTCTACAGCCTTGGTAAGTATTAGACTAAGGAGTCGCAGTCGAGGAATCTGAGTTGGAGTCATTTTGGGTACCTGGAGTTGGGGTTGGAGTCGGAGTCAGTGGTTTCCTGAGGAGTCGGATGATTTTTGTACCGACTCCCCAGCCCTACGTATATTTATCTCACGCTATATTGACAATTGTTCATGGAACTTGGCTCTGGTTATCCCCACTGCTTGTCCTAGTACTCAGGAGGAGTGGCTTTGGTAGCATTGTAATGGACCTCTATTTGTCCCCTGCGATACCCTAAAGTTGTGGGGTATTAATTACCACAGCATAGACCATCTACTGGTAATAATTGGGTAAAAGAGGTGCCCTGGTGTATGATAAAAGCGTTTAAAAACAGTTTAAAATCGATAAGGAAATGAGGTAGCTTACCTCAATGACGAACAATCTTTGTGGTACAAAAGATTTTATTAGAAATATCGATGCACACAGAAAGGCCGGGGAGAGCCGGGAGAGATGCTGGAATCCGGCTGCGCAGCAGCGATCACGCGCGGACTCCTAAAAGGCAGGGAATTCCCTAGCCTGACCTGAGCTCGGGCTTACTGCTCGCAGCTCATCTCTCCAAGCCCAAGCTCAGGTCGGGCTTACCGCCGGGGAGGTTAATTATATGTGCTTATTATTATTATTTAATGAATTTATAAAGCGCCAACATATTACGCAGCGCTGAACATTAATTTAGGTTACAGACAATATTTAGGGGTGACATACAGCAATATGACAATACAGGAATACAAGAAAACCAGATCACACACCATAGTATGAGTACCAGGTAATGCTTAGTCAGTCACTGGATGGAGCAAGGAAATTAGGCAAGTTAGGTTCACTCAGCTGCATAGCATGGGTTCACAGTAATGGAGGTGCAAGATCAGGTAGATGTAGAGGGTATCTTTATTTATATTTACTTTAAGTAATAAAGCTGCTGGTATTTATATGTCATTGAGTATATATCATAAACATATGATAACAAAGTAAGTGTATAAATAATTGGATTTTTTATCATCGAGGTAAGCTACCTCATTTCCTTATCGGGTTTTAAACTGTTTTTAAACGCTTTTATCATACACCAGGGTGTCTTTTTTACCCAATTATAAAGTGTAGAGAAACCGAGAGCCCAATATAGTGTAGTATGTTAAGCATAAATGAAATAAAGGTTATCGTGAGAAAATTACACTCACAAACATGGGTTACCACAAAGGCAACCACTGTATAGGCAGGTGAGGAGATTAGACCTGTCCTCACTCAGGGATAAGAAGTCGCTCTCTGTAGATGCGAAAGGGGGTAGATCACCCCTCCACCAGGGGTGGACACGGTATAGCAGTAGGAGAACAGAGGCGCCAGCAGGATAAAAGCGGATAAAAACTTTAAAATTTGCTGGGAGTAAGTGGTGGACTTACCTCCATAAAGCAGACACGAAAGACTGTCTGAATAGTAGCAATCACATTTATTAAATAGTACCCCAAAAAGTGCAACGCGTTTCGCAGGCCCAGCCCGCTTCATCAGGCAATAAACGTGGGGACAAAACAGAATTTTGGCATTAGCAGGTGTAGCGCCTCAATATAGCAATATAGCGTGAGATAAATATACGTAGGGCTGGGGAGTCGGTACAAAAATCATCCGACTCCTCAGGAAACCACTGACTCCTCAGGCGCTACACCTGCTAATGCCAAAATTCTGTTTTGTCCCCACGTTTATTGCCTGATGAAGCGGGCTGGGCCTGCGAAACGCGTTGCACTTTTTGGGGTACTATTTAATAAATGTGATTGCTACTATTCAGACAGTCTTTCGTGTCTGCTTTATGGAGGTAAGTCCACCACTTACTCCCAGCAAATTTTAAAGTTTTTATCCGCTTTTATCCTGCTGGCGCCTCTGTTCTCCTACTGCTGTTTTTACCCAATTAGTGCTCCATACACTCCCCACATGCTACCTGTCTGAGGGGTGGAAGCAGAGACCCGTGGTCTTACCACGGTTAACATTACAATGCTACCAAAGCCACTCCTCCTGAGTACTAGGACAAGCAGTGGGGATAACCAGAGCCAAGTTCCATGAACAATTGTCAATATAGCGTGAGATAAATATACGTAGGGCTGGGGAGTCGGTACAAAAATCATCCGACTCCTCAGGAAACCACTGACTCCTCAGGCGCTACACCTGCTAATGCCAAAATTCTGTTTTGTCCCCACATTTATTGCCTGATGAAGCGGGCTGGGCCTGCGAAACGCGTTGCACTTTTTTGGGGTACTGTTTAATAAATGTGATTGCTACTATTCAGACAGTCTTTCGTGTCTGCTTTATGGAGGTAAGTCCACCACTTCCTCCCAGCAAATTTTAAAGTTTTTATCCGCTTTTATCCTGCTGGCGCCTCTGTTCTCCTACTGCTGTTTTTACCCAATTAGTGCTCCATACACTCCCCACATGCTACCTGTCTGAGGGGTGGAAGCAGAGACCCGTGGTCTTACCACGGTTAAGATCTGCTTCCTATCTTTCTTCAAAGAGAGCGACCGCATCCAGGTCCCCGGTGACCTTCCTGAGTGGAGTCGGGTTTATTGTCTCCACCTGCTTCCTGTGGTCGGTTGCCCCCCTGCAACCCACCTTTGTGAGTAGTTCTTATACACACTTTCTATTGTTTTTACATACTGCACAATTGGGCTCCCTTTTTGCCCCCTGTGTCTTTTCCTAGAGGGTGTTCTCACACCCACAGCCCACAGCCCACTACATCTACTGGTAATATCAGTCGAATGTTTTCCTGGACCTTGCCACGTGACTGAGCTGCTTATAAACAGTATGTGGCTTCATGCAATTGTTAATTCGGTTTCACTAGTTGACTCTGTGCTTGTTGGGACTTTAAGCTCACCTGTAGTACAAGCTTCTGAAATGTTTCCTTCAACACAAGGAGCTGGTGTTGTTGTAGCTGGTGTTGTTGTAGCTGGTGTTGTTGTAGCTGGTGTTGTTGTAGCTGGTGTTGTTGTAGCTGGTGTTGTTGTAGCTGGTGTTGTTGTAGCTGGTGTTGTTGTAGCTGGTGTTGTTGTAGCTGGTGTTGTTGGATGGGATGTTGTTGTCTCTGAGAATAGAAAATAATGATATGTTAATGCAATGTTTAGGAAAATAGATAACATTCATGGAGGCTACAAAGTTTAGCTATCATTTTACCCCAATACAAAAAAATGCAATACGTCATTGATTTTGTATTGCACCGAGGAAAACTGAAAATCAATCAATGGCTAAAATTCTACAATTACGATTTTTTTTTGTGCAACATAGACTCCAGCTATGAAGCACCAAAATTGTCTTTGACCAACAATTTATTACTGGACTGACCTAAACTGAGCAATAATCAGTGCCTGGAATTGCACCCTGAAGAGTTGCATGACCCTCACCCTAATTCTGTTTTGGGTCAGAATTGCAAAATAAAGCCTAGAAACCAGAAAGGTATAATTCCACTGCTCAGCTCTGCTTCTGGATTTAGTAAACAAAAAGAAAACTAAAATCTTAAATCATAATTTAGCAGGCATATAATACAGACAACACAAATCTTCAAACACTCATTTTTGAAACACATGTGGCACACCACACTCTATAATAGCATGCATCAGCATGTATCACTTAAGTAACAAACTTACATGCCCCCATAGCATAAGCCATATACGCACGTCCAACTTTTGTTCCCCTCAATATTGCAAAGATGACAGTGTGCCGTTTCTATTGACCTGCTCTCATGTAGTTGCCCCAGCACTGGTCTTAAACAGTGCAACTAGATGCTCAAGCTTTATTAGCTGTCTGCTGCTCCTTCACATGACTATGGAGAGGACATAAGACTGAGGAGCTGCAAGCAGGCACAGGAGGATGTATGTATATTTATCTCACACTTCATTGACAATCAGGCCCAGATATACATCACAGCAGCCTATAGGCACGGATGTCCTGGCACTCTAGACGTCACCCTCCATGAACCTACAAACCCCCGCTGAACTGCATCGCTAGTGTGCAGACTTGCTCAGTGTTCCTTAGTATTAAGTAGCCAGAAGTACCCTCAATATTAAGAAGCTAGAGGTGCCCCCAACCCCAAGAATTAAGGCAGCTAAATGTGCCCCAAATTATTAGGTAACCAGAGGTGCCTCTGACTGTAAGTAAGATCTGGTCATTGGAATGCCGAGACCCAGGTGAGTAACCTCTAATTTACACTCTCATCGGGACTCTGCATATGTAAGACAGGAGGAAATCACTTGGGGAGGGAAGTGAGACACCTTTTTATAATCAGGCGCCTGTCGGCTTGTGCCTACAGTGCCTTATGGTAAATCCAGCCCTCTTGATGATTCTTCATGGAACTTGACTCTGTTTATCCCTGCTGCTTGTCCTGGTACCCAGGATGAGTGGCTTTGGTAGTATTGTAATGGACCTCTATTTGTCAGTGTCACCCGCCATACCCTAAAGTTGTGGGCTATTAATTACCCCAGCATAGACCATCTACTGGTAATATCGGTACAATGTTTTCCTGGACCTTGCCACATGACTGAGTTGCTTATAAACAGTATGTGGCTTCATGTAACTGTTAATTCCGTTTCACTAGTTGACTCTGAGTTTGATGGAATTTTAAGCTTACCTGTAGTACAGGCTTCTAAAATGTTTCCTTCAGCACAAGGAGCCGGTGTTGTTGTAGCTGGTGTTGTTGTAGCTGGTGTTGTTGTAGAAGGAGATGTTGTTGTCTCTGAGAATAGAAAATATTGATGTCTTAATGAAATGTTTAGAAAAAAAAGGTAAATATATAAAGGCTAGAAAGCTTAGATATCATTTTATCCCAATGCAAAATAAAATGGAATTAGTAGTCGGATTTATAATGCCCTGAGTAAAACTGAACATCAATCAATTACTGAAATTCTGTAATCACCCTTTTGTTTTGTACAAAGTAGACTTCAGCTATGAAGCACCAAAGATTGACTTTGCCAACAATTTCATCCTGGACTGACGAAAACTGAGCATTAATCAGTGCATTTAATTGCACCCTGATGCATTTCATGACCCTCACCCTAATTCCATGCACCACAGTATAAAATACGGATAATGGAATCAATTTTCAATTATCTGGATTTTGGATCAGAATTGCAAAATCAGGCCTAGAAACCAGAAAAGTATAATTCCACTGCTCAGCTCTACTCCTGGATACAGAAAGAACAAAAACAAAGGAAAATTGAATCTTAAATCACAGCTCAGCTCTACTTCTAGATACATTAAATAAAAAGAAATGTAAAATGTTAATTCAAAATGTAGCAGGCATATAATACAGACAATTCAACTCTGCAGCAAGTCCTCTTGAGTATTAAATAAAATTATTAGGCAGCATATTCCCCTTAAACTACATGATTAGACAGCACATCCCTTCCAACGTAATTAGGCCTGATCATCCTGCATATGCCTCCTAAAGATAACATACATTCAAAAGCCACCATATTGCATGAATCAAATACCTACCAAGCAATGTCCAGACTTTGTTCCCCTCAATATTGGAGAGTTGACAGTGGACCACTTCTATTTACCTGCTCTCATGTAATTGTCCCAGCACTGGTCCTAAACAGAGTCTCCAGAGTCTCAAGCTTTCTCAGCTGTCCGCTGCTCCTTCACATGCATATGGTGAGGACATAAGACTCAGGAGCTGCAAGCAGGCACAGGGGGAGGTATGCATATTTATCTCATGCTTCATTGAGGATTCTTCAAGAAACTTGAATCTGGTTATCCCTGCTGCTTGTCCTGGTACTCAGGATGAGTGGCTTTGGTAGCATTTTAATGGACCCCTAAGTGTCCCCTGCAGGGCTGGATTAACAACTCACAGGCATTCTGGCAGCCTTAACCCCACCCCTTAACCACTTAAGGACCAGGCGCTTTTTGCCTGATCTGTGCAGCGTGGGCTCTCCAGCCCACAGCACAGATCAGGTTTGCAGCATGGCGATCAGACTTCCCCCCTTTTTGCCCCACTAGGGGGATGTCCTGCTGGGGGGGTCTGATCACCGCCGGCTGCCTGTGATTTGCAGGGGGGCTGATCAAAGCCCCCCTCCACAGAGATTTCCGCTCTCTCTGCCCTTACCTGCTTCTCCCGCAGGCTATGGGCTGTCCTGCGCCGTCTAGGATAGGCTTCAGCCTATGAGATGCCGGCGATCCCCACCAATCAGAGGCCAGGGATCGCTGATCTCATTTACGGTGCTGCTGCGTAGCAGCACCGTATGATGTAAACAGCCCGCCTGTTTACATTTAGCCTGCGAGCCGTGATCGACGGCTCACAGACTGTTCACGGAGACACCCTCCGTGAACTGACATGGAACCCATGTAAAACCACTTACGACCAGCCGCGGCCTATCGGCGATGGGCGGTCGTTACATTAAATCAGGCCACACCCCAAGTAAAAATATTCTGAATGCTAATCCCTGCCTCATGTCACTAACTGTCCTTATAAATTTACATTCTAATCCCTGTCTCATCATGCTTAGTGACATGAGACAATAATGCTCCTGAGGTCATTGATATGGGACAGGGATTAGACTGTAAACTTCTGAGAGCAGTTAGAGCCCCCACTTGAACACAGGCACACACACACACACACACACGCTAAGACAGACAGACACACACACACACGCACACACATATTTGAACACACACACACACACACACACACACACACACACACACACACACACACACACACACACACACTACACACACACACACACACGCATACACACACACACACATCACACACATCACACACACACACACACACACACACACACACACACACACACACACACACACACACACACACACACACACACATTTTAACACAGGCATATACACACTTTAACACAGACATGTACACACACACACACCTTAACCTTCCTGGCGGTAAGCCCGAGCTGAGCTCGAGGTAAGCCGCCGGAAGGCACCGCTCAGGCCCCGCTGGGCCGATTTGCATAATTTTTTTTTGCTGCACGCAGCTAGCACTTTGCTAGCTGCGTGCAGTGCCCAATCGCCGCCGCTACCCGCCGATCCGCCGCTATCCGTCGCACCGCAGCCGCCCCCCCCCCCCCCCCCAGACCCCGTGCGCTGCCTGGCCAATTAGTGCCAGGCAGCTCCATGGGGTGGATCGGAATCCCCTTTGACGTCACGACGTCGATGACGTCGGTGACGTCATCCCGCCCCGTCGCCATGGCGACGGGGGAAGCCCTCCGGGAGATCCCGTTCTTTGAACGGGATCTCCGGATCTCCGATCGCCGGCGGCGATCGGAGGGGCTGGGGGGATGCCGCTGAGCAGCGGCTATCATGTAGCGAGACTTTGTCTCGCTACATGAAAAAAAAAGAAAATTAAAAAAAAAAGATGTGCTGCCCCCTGGCGATTTTTTTGCAAACCGCCAGGAGGGTTAACATAGGCACACACACATTTGAGCATAGGCACACACACACACATTTGAGCACAAACGCACACACACACACATATATTTTAACACAGGCATAGATACAGTTAAACGTAGATACACAATTGCACACACACACACACATTTGAACATAGGCACACACACACATACACACATACATACAAACATACACACACACACACACACACACACACACACACACACACACACACACACACACACGTGTTAACACAGATAAACAGATTTGAACAAAGGCACATACACATTGGAACACAGCCACACACACAGAATGAATTAAAGAACTGCACCCAAAATACACAAAATCTGGCAGCTGAGTACATTATACACCAGCACCATACCACTAAACTTGCTGCTATTTTTTCCTTGGGACTTGGGTTTAATGATTCTTGAACTGAACAGAGCTGGGGAGGAGAGGGTAAAGTTTTTTTTTTTATCTCCAAGCAGCCAAGCCAGCACATAGCACCATGCAGACTTGGCTTGCCTCAGTGTGAAGGGCCCACTGTGTGTTTCTATGAGCAGGCACACAAAGATCAGAAGTTCAGACTGCAAGATAGCAGAGCAGTCTTTTCTGCCTTTTCACAGCAACACAGCCATCACAGGACTTGGTGCAGATGGAGGGAGAGGGTTGTTGGCAGCGGCTCTTACCTGTCAGCAGCTGATAGCTGTGACTTGTGAGTGACACAGTGTGCAATGGCAAGCAGGTGGCTGCAACACTTAGGCTCCTCAGGTCAGGTGCCTGTCAGGGAAGCTGGCCGCTGGTTCCAGAGGATTGAATGGCTATGGGGGTGGAGTCTGGCCAGCAGGAAGTAAAGGGGAAGCCTGGAGTCACAAAGCCTGGGCTGTGGATGGCTGGCTAAGCAGAGGGGCGGGACTGATTGTAGTCTCTCTCTGTCAGCTATGCCTGGGCTAGGTATGTCTTTACACAATTTAGGAGTGGGACAGGAGCACTGTATCGGTAACCAGGGAGACATTTGAGGAGGGGGGTCGCCTTTAACCGATACTGCGCCTGTAATCACGTGCCTACAGTGTCTTATGGGAAATCTGGCCCTAGTCCGCTGCCTATCCCTAAAGTTGTGGAGCTATTAATATGACAGCACATCTTGAATATGTGAGATCATCTAGTGATAATATTGGTACAATGTTTTCCTGGACCTTGCCACGTAACTGAGCTGCTTATAAACAGTATGTGGCTTCATGTATGTTACTGGTAATTCTCTTTCAGTACTTGAATCTGTGTTTGTTGGTACTTTAAGCTCACCTGTAGTACAGACTTCTGAAATGTCTCCTTCAGTACAAGGGTCTGTTGTTGTTGTAGGAGAAGTTGTTGGGTCTGTTGTTGTTGTAGGAGAAGTTGTTGGGTCTGTTCTTGTTGTAGGAGAAGTTGTTGGGTCTGTTGTTGTAGGAGAAGTTGTTGTGGTTGTCACTGAGAATACAAAAAAATGTTGAGAAGTTAATGAAGTGTTTAGGAAAATAACTAAAATACTGAAGCTAAAAAACGTAGATATCATTTTACCCCAAAAGAAAAAAATGGAATAAGTTGTTGATTTTATATTGCACCAAGTAAAACTGAACATCACTCACTTCTACAATGACCCTTTTTTTCTGCAACATAGTCTTCAGCTTTGAAGCACCAAAAATTGTCTTCGGCAAATACTTTTATACTCGTCTGATCTAAACTGAGCATTAATCAGTGCCTGACATTGCATCGTGATGCATTTCATGACCCTCACCCTAATTCTATGCACCACAGTATGCAATACAAATAATGGAATCAATTTCCAGCTGTCTGGAGTTTGGGTCAGAATTGCAAAATCAAGCCTAGAAACCAGAAAGGTATAATTCCACTGCTCAGTCCTACTCCTGGATACAGTAAAAAAAAAAATAGAATCTTAAATCACAACCCAGCTCTACTTCTAGGTAAAGTAATTACAAAGAAAACTAAAATCTTAAATTTAAAACTTAGGCTTATACGGTAATACAGAGAACACAACTCTGAAGCAAATCCTCTTGAATAACAAATAGGCAGCATATCATTACACTACATAACTAGACACCTCATTATTTCCAACATAATTAGGCCTGATTGTCCTCATACTGTATGTAATAGTGAGGCAGCACATGCCTCCTACAAATAACATAATGAGGCAGCTTATAATCCTCATATAAACCCCTCAAACAGCATAATGTGACAGCATGTTCAACCCCCCCCTCCCCCCACCTTCATAACATGCAAAAGCAGCATATTTCCCTTAAACTACATAATTAGACAGCTCATCTCTTCCAACGTAATTAGGCCTGATCGTCCTCATATGTAATAGCGAGGCAGCATATGCCTCCTAAAGATATCATACATTCAAAAGCATGTATACTCTATAATAAAATAAAATCCCTTTTCCACCATATTGCATGAACCAAATACCTACCAAATAATGTCCAGCCTTTGTTTCCCTCAATATTGGAGAGTTGACAGTGGACCACTTCTATATACCTGCCCTAATGTAATTGTCCCAGCACTGGTCCTAAACACAGCCTCCAGAGTCTCAAGCTTCTACCGCTGTCCACTGCTCCTTCACATGACTATGGTGAGGACATAAGACTGAGGAGCTGCAAGCAGGCACAGGGGGAGGTACGTATATTTATCTCACGCTTCATTAAGGATTCTTCATGGAACTTGACTATGGTTATCCCTGCTGCTTGTCCTGGTACTGAGGATGAGTGGCTTTGGTAGCATTGTACTAGACCCCTAAGTGTCCCCTGCCTTTTTCTAAAGCTCTGGCACTATTAATATGACAGCACATCTTGAACATGTGAGACCATCTAGCAGTGGCGTAGCTAAAGAGCTGTGGGATGCAAGTTTTACAATGGGGCCCCCCAAGCACTCTATACATAACAATTGATATGGTGCATCAAAACCTGCCAATGGCAACTACAGTGTCAGAGGTGCAAGAAGGGGATAAGAAACAGTTTGTTAATGATTATCACTATGCAAAGTATTTATAGAAGTGATTAAAGTGAACCTCTGGACTAAAAATCGACTCCGCAGCACTGAAAAGGCTTGGTGTTTATTTAACAGTTTCACAGCATCAGAACTTTGTTTCTCTTATACAAGCCTCATTTTTAGCTGCACAGAAGAAAACTGCTCGGGCTTTTTTCCCCTGATGCTGTGCAAAGTGTGATGGGATTTCTGATGTTGTTGTTCTCGTTCTGCTGTTTTGGTGCAATTTTTTTTTTTTTACATTTTGAATTTGACATTTGAAGCCTAGCATGTGCAGCTGGGAGGGGTAATCAGGACACAGGACAGTTGGAACTGTGTCTCCTGCTCCTTGTCACCTCCTTTCAACCAAAAAGATGGCTGCCCCCATGACAAAGATGGCAGCCCATGAATCACAAACATTTGCCTGTTCTTTTAAAACAGGGTGGGTAAGAGATTAGATTACTTATCTATTCTAATTAGCATAACTAATGTAACTTGATGACAGTATGTTTGTTTAGGCTGAAGTTCCCCTTTAATGTGAGCACAGGACCAATAGAGAGCCAATACTGAGGTTGAGGGAGGGCCCTTTGGGGCCTCTCTGGCCAAAGGGCCCAATGCGGTTGCTACCTCTCCACCCCCTATTGCTACGCCCCTGCCATCTAGTGATAATATTGGTACAATGTTTTCCTGGCCCTTACCACATGACTGAGCTGCTTATAAACAGTATGTGGCTTCATGTTTGCTACTGTTAATTCTCTTTCAGTACTTGAATCTGTGTTTGTTGGTACTTTAAGCTCACCTGTAGTACAAACTTCTGAAATGTCTCCTTCAGTACAAGGGTCTGTTGTTGTTGTAGGAGAAGTTGTGGTTGTTGTCACTGAGAATAAAAACATAGTTGATAGATTAATGAAATGTTTAGGAAAATAGTTAAAATATCGAGGCTAAAAAACATACATATTATTTTATGCCAACACAAAAAAATTGAATAATTTGTCGATTTTATAATGCATAGAGTAACAGTGAACATTAGTCACTGACCGACATTTTACAATGACCCTTTTTTGAGCAACATAGACTTCGGCTATGAAGCACCAAAAATTGTCTTTGGCGAAAGATTTTATACTCGACTGACCTAAACTGAGCATTAATCAGTGCCTGGCATTGCATCCTGATGCATTTCATGACCCTCACCCTAATTCCATCCACCACAGTATGCAATATGAATAATGGAATAAATTTCCAGCTGTCTGGAGTTTGGGTCAGAATTGACAGGATTAAAGGAGGTAAGGGAGGAGAAAGAGGCAGGAGTCGGATGTGGTGGGGTGGCGGGGGCGATAGAGTGGAGGAGAGAAATATCACTCCGGATGGTTGTAATTTTGTTGATAAAGTAGTTAGATAGGTCAGTGGCTGAGAGGGTGGAGGGGGTTAAGTAGGGCATTGGAGGTGGCAAAAAGACGACGTGGGTTGGAGGCTTGGGTAGCGATCAGGTGAGTGAAGTATATCTGTTTGCTATCAGCGAGGGCAGTATGGTACGTCTGCAACTTGGTCTTGTAACCCAGGAAATCATGTTTGTGGCGGGATTTCCTCCATTTGCGTTCTGCAGCCCGTGTCTCATTTTGTAGTTTTTTTGTGAGGGCAGTGTGCCAAGGTTGGGGGTTGGGGCGACTGTTGGTACGAAAAGTCAGGGGAGCAGCATGATCTAAGGCTGTGGAGAGGTTACTGTTGTATTGAGCTGCCGCTTCGTTGGGGCAGGCCTAGAAACCAGAAAGGTATAATTCCACTGCTCAGTCCTACTTCTGGATAGAGTAAAAAAAAAAATAGAATCTTAAATCACAGCCCAGCTCTACTTCTAGGTAAAGTAAATAAAAAGAAAACTTAAATCTTACATTTAAAACTTAGTAGGCATATAATACAGACAACACAACTCTGCAGCAAGACCTGATTAGCAAGATGGCGCCCAGTGAGCAGCCACGGTCGCATCGGCTCCCAGCAATTAGTGTTTTAGTGTTTTTTGTTTTTGTCTAGTCTACTCAGTTTTAGCATAGGGGTTTCTAAGCTACCTACCTGCTCTTCCACCCAGCAATCAGGCCCTCCAGCACCATCGGAGGGGCCTCTGCCATAGCCACATTACCTCTGCAAGCCCGAGGTCCTGCTGCCCGGCCACCCACGTGGCATCCATCCCCGCTGTCCCCGCAGCCCCGAGGTCCGGCTGCGCGGCTCCCATGTGGCCTCCGGCATCCATCAGGAGGATCAGCGCCACCCCTGGCCCTGCAGCAGGAGGAGGAACACCGCTGCCGCTGCCCCTGCCGCCCCGAGGTCCTGCTGCTCGGCCACCCACGTGGCATCCATCCCCGCTGTCCCCGCAGCCCGGAGGTCCGGCTGCTTGGCTCCCATGTGGCCTCCAGCATCCATCTGGAGGATCAGTGCCACCCCTGTTCCTGCAGCAGGAGGAGGATCACCGATGCCGCTGTCCCCGCAGCCCGGAGGTCCAGCTGCTCGGCTCCCACGTGGCCTCCAGCATCCATCCGGAGGATCAGCGCCACCCCTGTTTCTGCAGCAGGAGGAGGAACACCGCTGTCGCTGTCCCCGCAGCCCAGAGGTCCGGCTGCTCGGCTCCCACGTGGCCTCCAGCATCCATCCGGAGGATCAGCGCCACCCCTGTTCCTGCAGCAGGAGGAGGATCACCGCTGCCGCTGTCCCCACAGCCCGGAGGTCCGGCTGCTCGGCTCCCACGTGGCCTCCGGCATCCATCAGGAGGATCAGCACCACCCCTGTTCCTGCAGCAGGAGGAGGAACACCGCTGCCGCTGCCCCTGCCGCCCCGAGGTCCTGCTGTTCGGCCACCCACGTGGCCTCTGGCATCCACCCGGTTGGAGCGTCACCGCTGCGCTGTCCCTGCAGTCCCGAAGCCCTGCTTGGCCACCGATGTACTCCTGGACTCCATCTTCGCCACAGAGTCTCCGCTGCCACCTCTCCATCTCTGCTACACACCGGGAAGGGCTCAAGCTACTCTGGTAAGCAAGTTTATCTGCCACCCTAGCACCCTTGCTTGCACCCATGCTCGCCCTATCTGCACATCTGAACTCTGTGCCCTAGCACCCTTGCTTGCCCTTCCTGCACATTGGATCTCCGTGCTGGACCTGTGTATCCAGCTGCCTGCCACAATGTGTATCTGCCTGTTACCTGCCTGCTACCCTGCCTGCTACTGGTGCTCTCTTGCCTCATCTGCTCTGCACACGTTGCTAGTCCTGCTTTATCCATCTGCTCTGTACACCTTGCTGGTCCTGCTTTACAAACTGCCTGCCACAGAGACCGCTTGACTGTTACTGCCTGTTACCTGCACTTTACAAACTTCCTGCCACAGTGACCGCTTGACTGTTACTGCCTGTTACCTGCACTTGCCCCCTGCATATTCCATAGCAGCTCCATGGCTCTGAAGCCGCCGCTCTCCCCAAGCACGACGGGCAGAGCCGGGACAAGGTCCTCCAGCACCCAAGGCTGAGACACCAAAGTGCGCCCCTCCATCCCTGCCACCCCAGCCATCACACACTGATTGCTATTAGACTAAGAGGCGCCACAGGGCCCACAACCTCCCCAACACCTTAATATCTAGTTATCTGGCTTGCAGTCACTGCTATGTATCCCCTTTTCTTATTTATTTCTGCTTCAAACACAATTAGGAATGACAGCTGAATGAATTCTGCGCCCCCTCCTAGACTGCGCCCTGAGGCTGGAGCCTCTCCAGCCTATGCCTCGGCCCGGCCCTGACGACGGGCATCACCACGCACACCAGAGAGGAACTCCTGCTATGGGAGGCCTGTAGCACAGAGTCCCATGCATCCCTGCAGGACACAGTCTGGGCACACATCGGGATACTTACCAGGAGGGCCAGGTGGGCCAGCAGAAGATACCGCCCCAGGGGTAAGAGAGCAGGAGTCCAAGTGAAGCTTAAAAGAAAGGGCCTGCATTCACCCATCCCAGCCATTCTCCTGCCTAACGTCCGCTCCCTCCCAAACAAGCTTGATGAACTGCTCATACTGCTAGGACGCAATCGTTCAATGGGCACAAACACCCCAGTCCTCTGCTTCACTGAAACGTGGTTGTCCATCCCGGACAACTCCCTCCAACTACCTGCTCTTCCGCGCAGACCGTGACAGCGCACTCTCCGGAAAACAGAGGGGGGGTGGCATCTGCTTCTATATCAAGGCCACCTGGTGCACAAACACATCCATCATGGACAGTCACTGCTCCCCTGACATTAAGATCCTACTCATAAATTACAAACCTCAATATTCACCAAGAGAATTCTCCTCCTACGTTCTTGTAGGAGTATATATCCCCCCAGTGCCAACACCAAGATCGCTCAGCGTACAATCAGTGACACCATCTCGAGGTGGGAGACATCCCTCCCGGACTCCCTCTTCATCGTCTGTGGGAACTTCAACAGCGCAAACCTCCACACGGAGATGCCTCGCTACAAACAACACATTACTTGCCCCACCAGGAATCAGAACACCCTGGACCATTGCTACACGGTCCTCAAGAAGGCGTATAAACCTATTCGCCAGGCTCCCCTGGGCAACTCTGACCACTGCCTAATCCATCTAATTCCAACCTACAGAAGGCACCTTGAATCATCCAAGCCAGTCCTCAGGACTGTGAGAAAGTGGACAGAAGAAGCTAACCTACAACTACAGGCCTGCTTTGACTGCACAGACCCTCGAGACAGCCTACCTGGAGGAATGGACAGAGAACGTCATCTCCTACATCAGCTTCTGCGAGGAGCTGTGCATCCCCACAAAAACCTTCAGGGCCTATCCTAACAACAAGCCCTGGTTTAACGGCAAGTTACGCCGGCTCCGGAAAATCAAGGAAGAAGCACACAAGTCCGGGACACCAGAGGAATTCAAGGCATCCAGATACACCCTCAAGCGTGAACTGAGCGCAGCAAAGAGGGACTACTCCAACAAGCTGGGGCTCCGCCTACACTCAAACAACACACGGGAGGCCTGGCAAGGTCTTAGGGCAGCCACAAATTTCAAAACTTCTCCCCAACATGCACACCCGAGCTAGCAGAAAAACTCAACGAATTCTACTGCAGGTTTGAACATCAACCAACCCTGGTAGGAGATCTGAGGGCCAACCACTGGGCACCCTCCATACCCACCCCTCCTAGTACTGGTAGTGCCCTCCCAGAACCAGCTGTGGTCCAGGCGACAGACGTACTCAGGCACCTCCGGAAACTTAATCCTAGGAAAGCCTCTGGCCCAGACGGCGTGTCATCCATGTGCCTAAGATCCTGCGCTAGCCAGCTAGCCCCGGTGCTGACCTCCATTTTTCAGAATCCCCTGTCGGCTGGCAAAGTACCCTCCTGCCTTAAAAGGTCCACCATCATCCCACTACCCAAAAAAACAGGTGTCACGGATCTCAACAACTACAGACCTGTGGCCCTTACCTCAACGATCATGAAGATCCTTGAAAAACTAGTCCTCACCCATCAGAAAAACTCCACTAACGCCCTCTTAGACCCACTTCAATTTGCATACAGGGCAAACAGGTCCGTAGAGGATGCCATCAACATCAGTCTGGCATACACTATGGAACATCTGGACAGACCCAACACCTACGCCAGGATCCTCTTCCTGGACTTTAGCTCTGCTTTTAATACGATCTGCCCGAACATCCTGTATAACAACTTAGCGCAACTTGGGCTTGATGGTAATCTCTGCACATGGATCAAGGACTTCCTCACAAACAGGACGCAACAGGTCAAACTTGGTAGCTGCCTCTCCAAAAAGAGGACCACAAATACTGGCGCCCCCCAAGGCTGTGTACTGTCTCCGATCATGTTTTCCCTGTACACAAACAGATGCACCTCAACCGCTGACTCCGTTAAGGTAATTAAATTTGCGGACGACACCACCATCCCTGGTCTCATCAGTGAGGAGGACGAACGCACCTACCGCAGTGAGATTGAGCGAATCTGCAACTGGTGCAAGGACAACATGCTTGTCCTAAACGCTGCAAAGACAGTCGAGTTGGTTATCGACTTCAGGAAACGCCCCCACCCCCCCCCTCAGCCCGGTATTCATCGAAGGCACTGAAGTCACCAGAGTATCAAGTGTTCGGTTTCTGGGCACTACCATCACCAACGACTTGAGATGGAGTGAAAACACCACTAAATGCCAAAAGAAGGCGCAGCAACGGCTGTTCTTCCTAAGACAACTCAGGAAGTTTGGGATGCCGCAGGAACTGTTATCAAGCTTCTACACTGCCACCATTGAGTCAATTCTGTGCTCATCTATCATCGTGTGGTATGGTGGAGCCACCACGAGCGACAGGTACAGACTTCAAAGAGTAATCAAGGCAGCGGAAAGAATCATTGGGTCACCCCTGCCACCTCTGGACCTCCTCCACGCATCCAGATTGAAAACAAGGGCATACAGGATCACAAATGACCCGCACCATCCCGGCAGCCGCTTCTTCAACCGCATGCGCTCAGACCATCTCTACAGGGCTATTTCCACCAAAACCTCCAGGCACAGGAACTCCTTTTCCCCCCAAGCAGTGTGCCTTCTGAACTCAAGTCACACACACAGAAAAACGAAATAGAACATCTGTGACCCAGGCCTAAATAAATATGTACTTTTCCATGGTTCAGCACATATTTTTTGCACTACAATGACCTAAAGTCTTTGTCTGCACATGTTTTGCCTGCACTAAGTTGTTTTAATGTTCTTTGTCTGTTCGCCATTGCATGCTTTGCACTACTATGTTTTTGCCGCTTTGTACTATGCTCTATGCCGATGTGTACCACAAACAATTCCGAGTGTGGCAACTGCTGCACTTGGCGAAATAAATCTGATTCTGATTCTGATTCTTGAATAAAAAATAGGCAGCATATCATTACACTACATAATTAGACACCTCATTATTTCCAACATAATTAGGCCTGATTGTCCTCATATGTAATAGGGAGGCAGCATATGGCTACTAAAAATAACATAATGAGGCAGCTTATAATCCTCATATAAACCCCTCAAACAGCATAATGTGACAGCATGTACAACCCCCCCCCCCCCCCCTTCATAACATGTAAAAGCATGTATACTCTAATGAAAAAAAAAACTTCTCCCCCATATTGTGTGAACCCTACACCTACCAACCAATGTCCAGACTTTGTTCCTCTCAATATTGGAGAGTTGACAGTGGATCATTTCTATTTACGTGCCCTCCTGTAATTGTCCCAACACTGGTCCTAAACACAACCACCAGAGTCTCAAGCTTCTACCGCTGTCCACTGTTCCTTCACATGACTATGGTGAGGACATAAGACTGAGGAGCTGCAAGCAGGCACAGGGAGAGGTGCGTATATTTATCTCACACTTCATTAAGGATTCTTCATGGAACTTGACTCTGGTTATCCCTGCTGCTTGTCCTGGTACTGAGAATGAGTGGCTTTGGTAGCATTGTACTAGACCCCGAAGTGTCCCCTGCCTTTTTCTAAAGCTCTGGCACTATTAATATGACAGCACATCTTGAACCTGTGAGACCATCTAACAGTGGCGTAGCTAAAGAGCTGTTGGCCCGATGCAAGTTTTACAATGGGGCCCCCCAAGCACTCTATACATAACAATTGATACGGCGCACCAAAACCTGCCAATGGCAACTGCAGTGTCAGAGGTGCAAGAAGGGGATGGGGAACAGCTTGTTAGTGATTATCACTATGAAAAGTATTTATAGAAGTGATTATTATGAGCACATGACCAATAGAGAGCTAATGCTGTAGTTGAGGGAGGGCCCTCTGGGGCCTCTCTGGCCAAAGGGACAAATGTGGTCGCTACCTCTCCACCCCCTATTGCTACGCCCCTGCCATCTAGTGATAATATTGGTACAATGTTTCCTGGACCTTGCCACATGACTGTGCTGCTTATAAACAGTATGTGGCTTCATGTTTGCTACTGTTAATTCTCTTTCAGTACTTGAATCTGTGTTTTTTGGTACTTTAAGCTCACCTGTAGTACAGACTTCTGAAATGTCTCCTTCAGTACAAGGGTCTGTTGTTGTTGTAGGAGAAGTTGTTGGGTCTGTTGTTGTTGTAGGAGAAGTTGTTGGGTCTGTTGTTGTTGTAGGAGAAGTTGTTGGGTCTGTTGTTGTTGTAGGAGAAGTTGTTGGGTCTGTTGTTGTTGTAGGAGAAGTTGTTGTGGTTGTCACTGAGAATAAAAAAAAATGTTGATATGTTAATGAAGTGTTTAGGAAAATAGCTAAAATACTGAAGCTAAAAAATGTAGATATCATTTTACCCCAAAAGAAGAAAATGGAATAAGTTGTTGATTTTATATTGCACCAAGTAAAACTGAACATCACTCACTTCTACAATGACCCTTTTTTTCTGCAACATAGTCTTCAGCTTTGAAGCACCAAAAATTGTCTTTGGCAAAAACTTTTATACTCGTCTGATCTAAACTGAGCATTAATCAGTGTCTGGCATTGCATCGTGATGCATTTCATGACCCTCACCCTAATTCTATGCACCACAGTATGCAATACAAATAATGGAATCAATTTCCAGCTGTCTGGAGTTTGGGTCAAAATTGCAAAATCAAGCCTAGAAACCAGAAAGGTATAATTCTACTGCTCAGTCCTACTCCTGGATACAGTAAAAAAAATAGAATCTTAAATCACAACCCAGCTCTACTTCTAGGTAAAGTAATTAAAAAGAAAACTAAAATCTTAAATTTAAAATTTAGGCATATACGGTAATACAGAGAACACAACTCTGCAGCAAATCCTCTTGAATAACAAATAGGCAGCATATCATTACACTACATAACTAGACACCTCATTATTTCCAACATAATTAGGCCTGATTGTCCTCATACTGTATGTAATAGTGAGGCAGCACATGCCTCCTACAAATAACATAATGAGGCAGCTTATAATCCTCATATAAACCCCTCAAACAGTATAATGTGACAGCATGTACACCCCCCCTCCCCCCACCTTCATAACATGCAAAAGCAGCATATTCCCCTTAAACTACATAATTAGACAGCTCATCCCTTCCAACGTAATTAGGCCTGATTGTCCTCATATGTAATAGCGAGGCAGCATATGCCTCCTAAAGATATCATACATTCATGAATACTATTATACATTCATTTATTATAGAGCATGTATACTCTATAATAAAATAAAATCCCTTTTCCACCATATTGCATGAACCAAATACCTACCAACTAATGTCCAGCCTTTGTTTCCCTCAATATTGGAGAGTTGACAGTGGACCACTTCTATTTACCTGCCCTCATGTAATTGTCCCAGCATTGGTCCTAAACACAGCCTCCAGAGTCCCAAGCTTCTTCTACTGTCCACTGCTCCATCACATGACTATGGTGAGGACATAAGGCTGAGGAGCTGCAAGCAGGCACAGGGGGAGGTGCGTATATTTATCTCACGCTTCATTAAGGATTCTTCATGGAACTTGACTATGGTTATCCCTGCTGCTTGTCCTGGTACTGAGGATGAGTGGCTTTGGTAGCATTGTACTAGACCCCTAAGTGTCCCCTGCCTTTTTCTAAAGGCCTGGCACTATTAATATGACAGCACATCTTGAACATGTGAGACCATCTAGCAGTGGTGTAGCTAAAGAGCTGTGGGTCCGGATGCAAGTTTTACAATGGGGCCCCCCAAGCACTCTATACATAACAATGGATATGGTGCATCAAAACCTGTCAATGGCAACTACAGTGTCAGAGGTGCAAGAAGGGGATAAGAAACAGTTTGTTAATGATTATCACTATGCAAAGTATTTACAGAAGTGATTAAAGTGAACCTCTGGACTAAAAATCGACTCCGCAGCACTGAAAAGGCTTGGTGTTTATTAACAGTTTCACAGCATCAGAACTTTGTTTCTCTTATACAAGCCTCATTTTTAGCTGCACAGAAGAAAACTGCTCGGGCTTTTTTCCCCTGATGCTGTGCAAAGTGTGATGGGATTTTTTGATGTTGTTGTTCTTGTTCTGCTGTTTTGGTGCAATTTTTTTTTTTTTACATTTTGAATTTGACATTTGAAGCCTAGTGTGTGCAGCTGGGAGGGGTAATCAGGACACAGGACAGTTGGAACGGTGTCTCCTGCATCTTGTCACCTCCTTTCAACCAAAAAGATGGCTTCCCCCATGACAAAGATGGCAGCCCCCATGAATCACAAACATTTGCCTGTTCTTTTAAAACAGGGTGGGTAAGAGATTAGATTACTTATCTATTCTAATTAGCATATTTAATGTAACTTGATGACAGTATGTTTGTTTAGGCTGAAGTTCCCCTTTAATATGTGCACAGGACCAATAGAGAGCTAATACTGAGGTTGAGGGAGGGCCCTTCGGGGCCTCTCTGGCCAAAGGGCCCAATGCGGTCACTACCTCTGCACCCCCTATTGCTACGCCCCTGCCATCTAGTGATAATATTGGTACAATGTTTTCCTGGTCCTTACCACATGACTGAGCTGCTTATAATAGTATGTGGCTTCATGTTTGCTACTGTTAATTCTCTTTCAGTACTTGAATCTGTGTTTGTTGGTACTTCAAGCTCACCTGTAGTACAGACTTCTGAAATGTCTCCTTCAGTACAAGGGTCTGTTGTTGTTGTAGGAGAAGTTGTGGTTGTTGTCACTGGGAATAAAAACATAGTTGATATATTAATGAAATGTTTAGGAAAATAGTTAAAATAACGAGGCTAAAAAACGTAGATATCATTTTACGCCAACACAAAAAAATTGAATAATTTGTCGATTTTATATTGCATAGAGTAACAGTGAACATTAGTCACTGACCGACATTTTACAATGACCCTTTTTTTAACAACATAGACTTTAGCTATGAAGCACCAAAAATTGTCTTTGGCGAAAAATGTTATACTCGACTGACCTAAACTGAGCATTAATCAGTGCCTGGCATTGCATCCTGATGCATTTCATGACCCTCACCCTAATTCCATCCACCACAGTATGCAATATGAATAATGGAATCAATTTCCAGCTGTCTGGAGTTTGGGTCAGAATTGACAGGATTGAAGGAGGTAAGGGAGGAGAAATAGGCAGGAGTCGGATGTGGTGGGGAGGCGGGGGCGATAGAGTGGAGGAGAGAAATATCCCTGTTGTAATTTTGTTGATAAAGTAGTTAGATAGGTCAGTGGCTGAGAGGGTGGAGGTTGGGGGGGGGGAGGTGTGGGGTTAAGTAGGGCATTGAAGGTGGCAAAAAGACGACGTGGGTTGGAGGTTTGGGTAGCGATCAGGTGAGTGAAGTATATCTGTTTGCTATCAGCGAGGGCAGTATGGTACGTCTGCAACTTGGTCTTGTAACCCAGGAAATCATGGTTGTGGCGGGATTTCCTCCATTTGCGTTCGGCAGCCCGTGTCTCATTTTGTAGTTTTTTTGTGAGGGCAGTGTGCCAAGGCTGGGGGTTGGGGCGACTGTTGGTACGAAAAGTCAGGGGAGCAGCATGGTCTAAGGCTGTGGAGAGGTTACTGTTGTATTGAGCTGCCGCTTCGTTGGGGCAGGCCTAGAAACCAGAAAGGTATAATTCCACTGCTCAGTCCTTCTTCTGGATAGAGTAAAAAAAAAAATAGAATCTTAAATCACAGCCCAGCTCTACTTCTAGGTAAAGTAAATAAAAAGAAAACTTAAATCTTACATTTAAAACTTAGTAGGCATATAATACAGACAACACAACTCTGCAGCAAGTCCTCTTGAATAACAAATAGGCAGCATATCATTACACTACATAACTAGACACCTCATTATTTCCAACATAATTAGGCCTGATTGTCCTCATATGTAATAGGGAGGCAGCATATGGGTACTAAAAATAACATAATGAGGCAGCTTATAATTCTCATATAAACCCCTCAAACAGCATAATGTGACAGCATGTTCAACCCCCCCCCCCCCTCCTTCATAACATGCAAACGCATGTATACGCTAATGAAAAAAAAACCTTCTCCCCCATATTGTGTGAACCCTACACCTACCAACCAATGTCCAGACTTTGTTCACCTCAATATTGGAGAGTTGACAGTGGATCATTTCTATTTACGTGCCCTCCTGTAATTGTCCCAACACTGGTCCTAAACACAACCACCAGAGTCTCAAGCTTCTACCACTGTCCACTGCTCCTTCACATGACTATGGTGAGGACATAAGACTGAGTAGCTGCAAGCAGGCACAGGGGGAGGTACATATATTTATCTCACACTTCATTAAGAATTCTTCATGGAACTTGACTCTGGTTATCCCTGCTGCTTGTCCTGGTACTGAGGATGAGTGGATTTGGTAGCATTGTACTAGACCCCTAAGTGTCCCCTGCCTTTTTCTAAAGCTCTGGCACTATTAATATGACAGCACATCTTGAACCTGTGAGACCATCTAACAGTTGCGTAGCAAAAGAGCTGTTGGCCCGATGCAAGTTTTACAATGGGGCCCCCCCCCCGAGCACTCTATACATAACAATTGATACGGCGCACCAAAACCTGCCAATGGCAACTGCAGTGTCAGAGGTGCAAGAAGGGGATGGGGAACAGTTTGTTAATGATTATCACTATGCAAAGTATTTATAGAAGTGATTATTATGAGCACATGACCAATAGAGAGCTAATGCTGTAGTTGAGGGAGGGCCCTTTGGGGCCTCTCTGGCCAAAGGGACAAATGTGGTCACTACCTCTGCACCCCCTATTGCTACGCCCCTGCCATCTAGTGATAATATTGGTACAATGTTTTCCTGGACCTTGCCACATGACTGCGCTGCTT
Organism: Hyperolius riggenbachi; assembly: GCF_040937935.1. Lineage (NCBI taxonomy): Eukaryota > Metazoa > Chordata > Amphibia > Anura > Hyperoliidae > Hyperolius > Hyperolius riggenbachi. Next base: position 49,247,857 of record NC_090648.1, read on the forward strand.
ATAAACAGTATGTGGCTTCATGTTTGCTACTGTTAATTCTATTTCAGTACTTGAATCTGTGTTTGTTGGTACTTTAAGCTCACCTGTAGTACAGACTTCTGAAATGTCTCCTTCAGTACAAGGGTCTGTTGTTGTTGTAGGAGGAGTTGTGGTGGTTGTCACTGAGAATAAAAACATAGTTGATATATTAACCACTTCAGGATTCTGCTTACGCTTAACTACGCCCCTGAATCCTGAAGTGGATTGCATGGGGCCGTTCCATGTCAGTTCACGGAGGGTGTCTCCGTGAACACCCTGCGAGCCGCCGATCGCGGCTCGCAGGGTAAATGTAAACACGCGGGGAAGATGTTCCCCGGTGTTTACATATATACGGCGCTGCTGCGCAGCAGCGCCGTAGAGGAGATCGGCGATCCCCAGCCTATGATTGGCCAGGGATTGCCGGCATCTGATAGGCTAAAGCCTATCCTATCCGGCGCAGGACGGCTTTCCGTCCTGCGCCGCGCACATGGGACGGGAGAGGGAGGGAAGGAGGCAGAGGGAGGACTAGTGCTGCGGAGGGGGGCTTTGAGGAGCCCCCCCCCCCCCGCTAGGCACAGCAGCCGGCGGCGATCAGACCCTCCCAGCAGGACATCCCCCTATTGGGGAAAAAAGGGGGGAAGGCTGATCGCCCTACCTGATTTCTGATCTGTACTGCGGGCTGAAGAGCCCCCGCAGCACAGATCAGCCAAACCACCCGGAATCCGGAAGTGGTTAATAAAATGTTTAGGAAAATAGTTAAAATATTGAGGCTAAAAAACGTACATATCATTTTATGCCAACACAAAAAAATTGAATAATTTGTCGATTTTATATTGCATAGAGTAACAGTAAACATTAGTCGCTGACCGAAATTTCACAATCGCCCTTTTCTGAGCAACATAGACGTCACTTCAGCTATGAACCACCAAAAATTGTCTTTGGCAAGTACTTTCATACTCGACTGACCTAAACCGAGCATTAATCAGTGCCTGGAATTGCACCCTGATGAAATTCATGACCCTTACCCTAATTCTATGCACCACAGTATGCAATACGAATAATGGAATCAATTTTCAGCTGTCTGGAGTTTGGGTCAGAATTGCAAAATCAAGCCTAGAAACCAGAAAAGTATAATTCCACTGCTAAGCCCTACTTCTGGATAGAGTAAAAAAAAAAAAAAAAGAATCTTAAATCACAGCCCAGCTCTACTTCTAGGTAAAGTAAATAAAAATAAAAATAAAATCTTAAATTTAAAATTTAGCAGGCATATAATACAGACAACACAACTCTGCAGCAAGTCCTCGTGAATAAAGAAAATAGGCAGCATATCATTACACTACATAATTAGACACCTCATTATTTCCAATATAATTAGGCCTGATTGTCCTCATACGTAATAGTGAGGTAGCATATGGCTCCTAAAAACACCATAATGAGGCAGCTTATAATTCTTATACAAACCCCTCAAACAGCATAATGTGACAGCATGTCCCCCCCCCCCCCTTTCATAACATGAAAAAGCATTTACACTCTAATAATAAAAAAAACCTGTTCCCCTCATGTTGTGTGAACCCTACACCTACCAACCAATGTCCAGACTTTGTTCCCCTCAATATTGGAGAGTTGACAGTGGACCACTTCTATTTACCTGCCCTCATGTAATTGTCCCAGCACTGGTCCTAAACAGAGCTTCCAGAGTCTCAAGTGTCTACCGCTGTCCACTGCTCCATCACATGACTATGGTGAGGACATAAGACTGAGGAGCTGCAAGCAGGCACAGGGGGAGGTACATATATTTATCTCACGCTTCATTAAGGATTCGTCATGGAACTTGACTCTGGTTATTCCTGCTGCTTGTCCTGGTAATGAGGATGAGTGGCTTTGGTAGCATTGTACTAGACCCCTAAGTGTCCCCTGCCTTTTTCTAAAGGTCTGGCACTATTAATATGACAGCAGATCTTGAACATGTGAGACCATCTAGCAGTGGCATAGCTAAGGATCTGTGGGCCCGATGCAAGTTTTACAATGGGGCCCCCAAGCACTCTATGCGTAATAATTTATATGGTGCACCAAAACCTGCCAATGGCAACTACAGTGTCAGAGGTGCAAGAAGGGGATAAGAAACTGTTTGTTAATGATTACCACTATGCAAAGTATCTATAGAAGTGATTATTATGAGCACAGGACCAATAGAGAGCTAATACTGAGGTTGAGGGAGGGCCCTTTGGGGCCTCTCTGGCCAAAGGGCCCAATGCGGTCGCTACCTCTGCACCCCCTATTGCTACGCCCCTGCCATCTAGTGATATTGGTACAATGTTTTCCTGGCCCTTACCACATGACTGAGCTGCTTATAAATAGTATGTGGCTTCATGTTTGCTACTGTTAATTCTCTTTCAGTACTTGAATCTGTGTTTGTTGGTACTTTAAGCTCACCTGTAGTACAGACTTCTGAAATGTCTCCTTCAGTACAAGGGTCTGTTGTTGTTGTAGGAGAAGTTGTTGGGTCTGTTGTTGTTGTAGGAGGAGTTGTGGTTGTTGTCACTGAGAATAAAAACAATGTTGATATGTTAATGAAATATTTAGGAAAAAAGCTAAAATATTGAGGCTAAAAAACATAAATATCATTTTACACCAACACAAAAAAAATTGAATGATTTGTCAATTTTATATTGCACAGAGTAACAGTGAACATTAGTCACTGACTGAAATTTTACAATGATCCTTTTTTGAGCAACATCATAGACTTTATGGCTAATGGAATCAATTTCCAGCTGTCTGGAGTTTGGGTCAGAATTGCAAAATCAAACCTAGAAACCAGAAAGGTATAATTCCACTGCTCAGCCCTACTTCTGGATACAGTAGACAAAAAAAGGAAAATTTAATCTTAACCACTTCCCCTCTCACCCGGACAAGTAACTACATCCCTGCACAATCCCATATCTCCTTGCAGGGACGTAGCTACCATGTCTCTTTCCACTCACCTCCGCCTTCCCCCACTGCCAGTCGTTACCCAGGAGATCAATAACCCCATTCATTGATCTAAGTTCCCATCTGAATGATCCCCACCGTCTATTAGAGGGTGCCACGATTCACAAAAAACAATACTTACACATCCATGCATTACTGTTTTGTTGCATAGTAATACTATGCACAGGAAAGTTATGCATAAAGACATCCTGTGGGCAAATAGTAAATTTACATCTAAACAATTTTTTTTCATTAAAAGACATTTTTTAATATTTAAAATTAACCTCTTACCTCCCATACTCCTCAATAGTTACCAAAAGTATTTTTCTGTGAATATATATATATATATATATATATATATATATATATATATACAGAAAATACATAAATAGTTACCTTAGAGGAGGGACTGAACTTTTTTAATTTGTATGTCAAGAGGGTATATTACTGTTATTTTAGAAATTAAGGAATTATGGAATTGTAATTAGGGATAAACGCAAAACTGAAAAAATGGACCTTTATTTCTAAATAAAAGATTGGCGCAAGACATTGTACTAGGGAAATTTTTTAAATGTTACAATAACCCGGACAAATAGGCAAAAAAAAATGTAGGTTTTAATTATGGTAGCATGTAATATTTTAAAACTGTAATGGCCGAAAACTGAGAAATAATGATTTTTTTTTTCTTATTTTTATTGTTAAAACACATTTAAAATAAAATAATTCTTAGCAAACAGTACCCCCCAAAGAAAGCCTAATTGGTGGTGAAAAAAACAAGCTATAGATTGTTTTGTTCTGATAAGTAGTAATAAAGTTATAGGCCAATGACTGTAAGGAGTGCTGATTGACAGGTAAAAATTGCTCTGTTGTTTTAGGGGGTAAAACGCTTGAGGGGGAGTCGTTAAATCACAGCTCAGCTCTACTTCTACATGCAGTAAATAAAAAGAAATCTAAAATGTTAAATCAATATTTATCAGGCATATAATACAGACACTAAACCCTGTAGCAAGTCCTCTTAAAGGATACCACAACTGAACATGTGTGGTTAAAATGAGTGCAGCACTGTATAGGTTGTAATACGCACATACCGACTGTTCCTCCCGCCCCCCTTCGTCTGCCGCCGTTCACACTCTATACACTCCGGTGTGCGGCGACTTGCTTGACCTCTGCCCCGGACATACTGCGCCCTGTGTGCGCAGTATGTCCTTCCCCCTAATTAATGCTAATTATGTGATGCTCGGTGTAATGGAGCGCACACGCAGCGCAGAGGGGACAGCAGCTTCTGAGCCTCGCACTGTGTGACGGCCAGAAGTGAAGGGGGAAGGACAAACTGTGCACACAGGGCAAGTCGCCGCACACCGGAGTGTATAGAGTGTGAACGGCGGCAGACAGAGGGGGGGCGGGAGGAACAGTCGGTATGTGCGTATTACAACCTATATAGTGCTGCACTAACTTTAACCACACATGTTCAGTTATGGTATCCTTTAAATACAATTATTAGGCAGTATATTCCCCTTACACTACATAATTAGACAGCTCATTATTTACAACATAATTTTCCTGATCATCCTCATGTAATAGCGAGGTAGCATATGGCTACTAAAAATAACATAATGAGGCAGCATATAATCCTCATATAAACCACTCAAATAGCATAATGTTACAGCATGTACCCTACTTATTGCATGCAAAAACAGGTATACTCTAATTAAAAACAATCTTTCTCCTACATATTTCATGAACCATATACCAATCAACCAATGTCCAGGCTTTGTTCCCCTTAATATTGGAGAGTTTACATTGGCCCAGTTCTACTTACCTGCTCTCATATAATTGTCCCAGGACTAGTCCTAAACACAGCCTCCAGAGTCTCAACCTTCTTCTGTTGTCCACTGCTCCTTCACATGACTATGGTGAGGACATAAGACTGAGGAGCTGCAAGCAGGCACAGGGGAAGGTTGTATATTTATCTCACGCTTCAATGACGATTCTTCTTGGAACTTGACTCTGGTTATCCCTGCTGCTTGTCCTGGTACTGAGGATGAGTGGCTTTGGTAGCATTGTAATTGACCCCTAAGTGTCCCCTGACTTTCACTAAAGTTATGGAACTACAGTATTATTATGACAGCACATCTTGAATATGTGAAACCATCTAGTGATAATATTGGTACAATGTTTTCCTGGCCCTTACCACATGACCGAGCTTCTTACAAATAGTATGTGGCTTCATGTTTGCTACTGTTAATTCTCTTTCAGTACTTGAATCTGTGTTGGTTGGTACTTTAAGCTCACCTGTAGTACAGACTTCTGAAATGTCGCCTTCAGTACAAGGGTCTGTTGTTGTTGTAGGAGGAGTTGTGGTTGTTGTCTCTGAGAATAAAAACATGTTGATATGTTAATGAAATGTTTAGAAAAATAGCTAAAATATTGAGGCTAAAAAAGGTAGATATCATTTTACACCAACACAGAAAATTGAAGAATTTGTCGATTTTCTATTGCAAAGAGTAACAGTGAACATTAGTCACTGACTGAAATTTTACATTGACCTTTTTTTGAGCAACATCATAGACTTCAGCTATGAAGCACCAACAATTGTCTTTGGCGAAAGATTTTATACTCGACTGACCTAAACTGAGCATTAATCAGTACTTGGAATTGTACTCTGAACCGTTTTATGACCCTCACCCTAATTCCATCCACCACAGTATGCAATACGGATAATGGAATCAATTTCCAGCTGTCTGGAGTTTGGGTCAGAATTACAAAATCAAACCTAGAAACCAGAAAAGTATAATTCCACTGCTCAGCCCTACTTCTGGATACAGCAGACAAGAAAAGGAACATTGAATCTTAACTACTTCCAGTCCCACCCGGACAAGTAACTACATCCTAGCAAAATCCCATATCTCCTTGCAGGGATGTAGCTACCATGTCTCTTCCCGCTCGCCCGCCTGCCCCCGTACACTCCTGCGGTCGTTACCACTGCCAGTCATTACCTGGGAGATCAATAATCCCATTCATTGATCTAAGTACCCGTGTAAACGACCACCACCATCTATCAGAGGGTGCTGCTATTCACAAAAACCGATATTTACACATCCATGCATTACTTCCTTTTTACGTAGTAATACCATGCATAGGGAAGTTATGCGTGAGGTCATCTACACATTATTTTTTGTTTAATAGTAAAAAAAAAAAAAAAACCTTACCTCCCATACTCCCCAATAGTTGCCAAAAATATTTTTTGTAAAAACACATAAAAAAAAAATAAAATAAAAAAAATAAATATATATATATATATATATATATATATATATATATATATATATATATATATATATGGTTTGCAAAAGTATTCAGCCCCCTTGAAGTTTTCCATATTTTGTCATATTACTGCCACAAACATGAATTAATTTTATTGGAATTCCACGTGAAAGACCAATACAAAGTGGTGTACACGTGAGAAGTGGAATAAAAATCATACATGATTCCAAACAATTTTTACAAATGAATAACTACAAAATGGAGTGTGCATAACTATTCAGCCCCCTCCTTTGATCTGAGTGCAGTCAGTTGCCCATAGACATTGCCTGATGAGTGCTAATGACTAAATACAGCTGCTCTGTGACGGCCTCAGAGGTTGTCTAAGAGAATATTGGGAGCAACAATACCATGAAGTCCAAAGAACACACAAGACAGGTCAGGGATCAAGTTATTGAGATATTCAAAGCAGGCTTAGGCTACAAACAGATTTCCAAAGCCTTGAACATCCCACGAAGCACTGTTCAAGTGATCATTCAGAAATGGAAGGAGTATGGCACAACAGAAAAAATTCCCCTTTATTTCTAAATAAAAGATTGGCGCAAGACATTGTAGTAGGGAAAAATGTTAAACGTTGCAATAACCAGGACAAATAGGCAAAAAAAGAATGTGGGTTTTAAAACTGTAATGGCCAAAAACTGAGAAATATTTTCTTTTTCAATTTTTTCTTATTTTTTATTTTGTTTAAACACATATAAAATAAAACAATTCTTAGCAAAAAGTACCCCCCCCCCCACCAAAGAAAGCCTAATTGGTGGTGAAAAAAACAAGATATAGATTGTTTTGTTCTGATAAGTGGTAATAAAGTTATAGGTGAATGATCGGAAGGAGTGCTGACAGGTAAAAATTGCTCTGTTTTTTTAGGGGGTAAAACTGTTGATGGGGAGTGGTTAAATCACAGCGCAGTTCAACTTCTAGACACAGTAAATAAAAAGAAATCTAAAATGTTAAATCAACATTTAGCAGGCATATAACACAGACACTCAATTCTGCAGCAAGTCCTCTTAAAGAGAACCTGAAATGAATATTAAAAGTCAAAATAAGCATGAACACAACATACTTACCTCCCACGTAGTCTACTCATCAATCTCTTTATCTTCTCCTGCGTCTTGTTTGTCCACTGTGATCAATGGAATTTACTGTCCTCCATTTTTAAAATGACCATTACCCCATAACAGCTTCCTGGTCAGCACACTGTTAAACTGTAATATCGCCCACGTGAGCCATAGGGAAACATGGACATTACCTTGCACATTCAGTTGTAACTGACAGCAGCTGATATATAATTGACTGTAACTGGCATATTTCAGTTCTGACAAAATATTATCAGAACTGGAAGGGATTACTGTTAGAAGAAAATGGTGAGCTTCTGAGAGGAACTGACGGTGAGGTAAGTGTGTAATATTAATTTGCAGCTACGTCATGTGTTTATTTTAAATAGTTTTACTTAGCTCAGGTTCCCTTTAAATAAAATTATTAGGCAGCATATTCCCCTTACACTACATAATTAACAGCTCATTCTTTACAACATAATTAGGCCTGATCATCCTCATATATAATAATGAGGTAGCATATGGCTACTAAAAATAACATAATGAGGCAGCATATAGTCCTCATATAAACCACTCAAATAGTGTAATGTTACAGCATGTACCCTCCTTATAGCATGAAAAAACATGTATACTCTAATTAAAAAAAAATCTTTCTCCTACATATTTCATGAACCATATACCTAGCAACCAATGTCCAACCTTTGTTCCCCTTAATATTGGAGAGTTGACAGTGGACCAGTTCTATTTACCTGCTCTCATATAATTGTCCCAGCACTGGTCCTAAACAGAGTCTCCAGAGTCTCAAGCTTCCACCGCTGTCCACTGCTCCTTCACATGATTATGGTGAGGACATAAGACTGAGGAGCTGCAAGCCAGTAAAGGGGAAGGTTTGTATATTTATCTCACTCTTCAATGATGATTCTTCATGGAGCTTGACTCTGATTATCCCTGCTGCTTGTCCTGGTACTCAGGATGAGTGCCTTTGGTAGCATTGTACTAGACCCCTAGTTGTCCCCTGCCTTTCCCCAAAGGTGTGGAGCTATTCATATCATAGCACATCTTGAATATGTGGGACCATCTAGTGATAGTATTGGTACAATGTTTTCCTAGACCTTGCCACATGACTGAGCTGCTTATAAATAGTATGTGGCTTCATGTTTGCTACTGTCAATTCTCTTTCAGTACTTGAATCTGTGTTTGTTGGTACTTTAAGCTCACCTGTAGTACAGACTTCTGAAATGTCTCCTTCAGTACAAGGGTCTGTTGTTGTTGTAGGAGAAGTTGTTGGGTCTGTTGTTGTTGTAGGAGAAGTTGTGGTTGTTGTCTCTGAGAATAAAAACAATGTTGATATGTTAATTAATTGTTTAGGAAAAGAGCTAAAATATTGAGGCTAAAAAACGTAGATATAATTTTACCCCAACACAAAAAATGGAAGAATTTGTCGATTTTCTATTGCAAAGAGTAACAGTGAACATTAGACACTGACTGAAATTTTACAATGACCCTTTTTTGAGCAACATCATAGACTTCAGCTATGAAGCACCAACAATTGTCTTTGGTGAAAGATCTTATACTCGACTGACCTAAACTGAGCATTAATCAGTACTTGGAATTGTACTCTGAAGCGTTTTATGACCCTCACCCTAATTCCTTGCACCACAGTATGCAATACGGATAATGGAATCAATTTCCAGCTGTCTGGAGTTTGGGTCAGAATTGCATAATCAAGCCTATATGATGATAGTAGCAAAAAGTACAAAAGTACAAGAAACTTTGTTTTTTTCTACCTACATAATCAAGCCTAGAAACCAGAAAGGTATAATTCCACTGCTCAGCCCTACTTCTGGATACATTAGAAGAGAAAAGGAAAATTGAATCTTAACCACTTCCCCTCCCACCTGGACAAGTAACTACATCCCTGCATAATCCCAACTCTCCTTGCAGGGACGTAGCTACTATGTCCCTTACCGCTGGTCCCCGCCTGCCCCCCCCCACACACACACTCCCGTGGTCGTTACCACTGCCAGTCGTTACCCAGGAGAATAATAATCCCATTCATTGATCTAAATACCCGTGTTAATGACCGCCGCCGTCTATTAGAGGGTGCTGCTATTCACAAAAACCAATACTTACACATCCATGCATTACTTCTTTTTTGCTTAGTAATATCATGCATAGGGAAGTTATGCATGAGGACATCTTGTGGGTAAATAGTAAATTTATATCTACACATTTTTTTTTTCATTAAAAGAAACTTTAATATTTAAAGGGACTCCGAGCAGTGCAGAAACTATGGAAACATGCATATCATTTTGAAGCTCTCTTTCTCCTCTTTCCAATGATGAACCGAAATCGAAATCGCAACCACGGCAATTTTGATCGTGAAAATAGCTAAAACTAAAAGGCGTAGGGCGGTGGTTTATACATCATTGGGAAGAGGAGAAAGAGAGCTTCAAAATGATATGCATCTTTCTATAGCTTCTGCACTTTTTGGAGTCCAGCATTTTATTACACAGGACGACTTTTCCCCAGTGTCGGCAGCTCCATTCAGTGCAATGCAATGAAATACAAGGAACCCAGGGGGATATAATTACAAACATCATGCTGGTAGGTGTGAGGATATAATTAACTAGTTGTGGGTATGCTTAAAGGCATGCCCACAGGCACTGCTTGGAGTCCCTTTAAAATTAACCCCTTACCTCCCGTACTCCCCAATAGTTACCAAAAATATATTTTGTAAAAAAATGTGTATATATATATATATATATATATATATGTATATATATATATATATATATATATATATATATATATATATATATATATACATATATATATATATATACACGTAAAGAATATACATGAATACTTACCTTAGAGTAGGGACTGAACTTTTTTAATATGTATGTCAAGAGGGTATATTACTGTAATTTTAGAAATGATGGGCTTGTAGGGATAAATGCAAAACTGAAAAAATGTACTTTTATTTCTAAATAAGAGATTGGTGCAGGATATTGGCCTCAATTCAATATGATCATGCTGGAGATAGTAGGGCAAGAGATAACTTGCTACCACACAGTGAGAGAGTTATCTTATCTATTTATTCCTTAAGTTACCTTCTCTGTAGTTAAGTTACCTTCTCTGTAGTTATTTTCACATGCAGTTAATTAACAGCCTGTCTTTAACTTTATAATTCTGGGGTTATTTTAAGGATTGAAGAGTTAACTTAAAGACAGAAGAGTTAACTTTAGGTTTGCCTGAGGTAAAATGTTTCCTGAATACTACATGCCTTATCACCATGGTGATAACTCTAGAAACGTTATTAAAGACAGGAGATAAGCTTAGTGAATTGAGGCCATTGTACTAGGGAACAATTTTAAATGTTACAATAACCGGGACAAATAGGCAAAAAAAAATTTGGGTTTTAATTATGGTAGCATGTATTATTTTAAAACTATAATGGCCGAAAATTGAGAAATAATGATTTTTTTCATTTTTTTTCTTATTTTTTTTTTTTATTAAAACACATTTAGAATAAAATAATTCCTAGCATAAAGTAACCCCCAAAGAAAGCCTAATTGGTAGTGATAAAAACAAGACATGGATTGTTTCATTCTGATAAGTAGTAATAAAGTTATAAGCAAATGACTGGAAGGAGCGTTGCCAGGTAAAAAATGCTCTGTTTTTTTAGGGGTAAAACCCTTGAGGGTGAGTGGTTAAATCACAGCTCAGCTCTACTTCTAGACACAGTAAATTAAAAGAAATCTAAAATTTTAAAATTTAAATCAAAATTTAGCAGTAATATAATACAGACACTCAACTCAACTCTGCAGCAAGTCCTCTTAAATACAAGTATTAGTCAGCATATCCCCCTTACACTACATTATTAGACAGCTTAAACTTTCCAACATAATTAGGCCTGATCAAACTCACACTGTATGTAATAGTAAGGTAGCATATGGCTACTAAAAATAATATAATAAGGCAGCATATAATCCTCATATAAACCACTCAAATAGTGTAATGTTAAAGCATGTACCCCCCTTATAGCATGCAAAAGCATGTATACTCTAATTAAAAAAAAAATCTTTCTCCTACATATTTTATGAACCTTATACCTACCAACCAATGTCCAGCCTTTGTTCACCTCAATATTGGAGAGTTGACAGTTGACCAGTTCTATTTACCTGCTCTCATATAATTGTCCCAGGACTAGTCCTAAGCAGAGCCTCCAGAGTCTCAACCTTCTGCTGTCCACTGCTCCTTCACATGACTATGGTGAGGACATAAGACTGAGGAGCTACAAGCAGGCACAGAGGGAGGTACGTATATTTTTGTCATGCTTCACTGACAATTCTTCATGGAACTTGACTCTAGTTATCCCTGCTGCTTGTCCTGGTACTCAGGATGAGTGGCTTTGGTAGCACTGTAATGGACCCCTAAGTGCCCCCTGCCTGTTAATTCTGTTTCACTAGTTGCATTTGTGTTTGTTGGTAGAGATGGCCCAAACGGTTCGCCGGCGGACAGTTCCTGGCAAAATTCAGTTGTTCGCGTCCCCTATACCTCATCATTGGCCTAAATTTTGACTCTCTACATCACAGTCAGCAGACACATGGCAGCCAATCAGGCTGCATTCCCCCATGGACTCCCTGCCCTCCTATAAAAATGCAGCAGCGCGGGCCATGTTCTCAATCTCCGGCTGCTGCTTTAGTGAGAGAAAAGGAGAGAAATTGCTGGAGATACGGAAAGCTTTAGATAGGCTGTTGTTAGCTTGCTTCTCGCTGGTATGTATGGCTTAAAGCACCCCAAAAAAGCCCTTTTGAGGGCTAATATTGTTCTGATGTGTTTGTGTGTGTGTGCGTGACACACTGTATACAGCCCACAGTCCCAGCTGGCCCTTTGTTGTCCGCCAGAACACTCTATTACCAGTGCATATTTTTCAACTGTATTTGTGATTGAACTTACTATAGCATAGCTCTCTCTGTGGGGCCATGATGCTCTTTGTACTACATCACAGAGCAGAGTGCAGAGAGGCAGGGAAGCAACATGGGAGAGGCAGGGGAGAGGCAGAGCTGCCATGTTAGAGCTGGGATAGGGCGTTATGATCATTTATAGTGGGCATTTTGCAGGAGTGCCTTTCCTGCAAGGTACACCCCTTCCTCTCGAGATTGCAGACAAGCTAAATTTCTGCAATTTTGGGGGGTGACTGCGGAGTACAGGGAAGGCAAAAAACAGTGCATAGGGGACCCAGAGGAATGTCATCGACCACAGAACATACCTCTGTGTCCCATTAGCCTCCTCCCCCCCGCGCCACCACGCTATAACTAAATATTATATCTAGTGTTGTGTATATTGAAGAGTGCCCTTATAGCCTCATTTATGCAATTAACTTAAAACTGACCATTTACAAAAATTAGATAACTTTTACATGTTTTAGTCCCTATTACACTTCTTTCTTTTTCTTTTTTTAAATACCTGTGTAATGGTAGACCGATTTGCGTTTTCAGTGACTTTAAGCTTACCTGTATTATTACATTCTTCCGAATCACCTTCCCCTTCAGTGCAGGGCTCTGCAAGAAAATGTTGAGATTTATATACAAGATTTGAAAGACAGAATTTGAAGATAACTTCATTCTCTGCTTATGATATTGACAAGTGGGATTTATCAAGTACTTTTTTTTTCCTGAAGTGGCCTAATCAATCCCCAAATTCTAGCATTAGAGTGGGAGACCAAGATTCACAGTTCAGTGGAGCAAGCATCTTACAGCTACGACTAAGGACCAAGGAGGGTCAGAAACGCATCAGCTCTTGTGCTGCCATGTACTATTGTTGTACCTTTTATTGATGATCGAATAAAGATATGGATTTTTAATATGATAAAGGAGTGTGGACAAGTTTTCAGCACAGTGATATGTAGTAAGTTAGAGCAGCTTCTTTTTCTTTTTCTAAGGGTCTTACAACTGGCCTAGGTGGATTCTCCTCAAGTTGATCTCTACACTTTCAAGACACTACTTTTAATGCTAATTGTAACTTAACCTCTCTTAAAACTCTGCTCTCATACATGCACCAAATGCTGACAATAATCATAAAATGATGACAGCACCAACATGTCCAGTTTAAAACTCCATGCGCCCAAACTGATAATTTCTCATGACTCATCAATAAACCCACCTGAGAAAATCATGGCCTGGGCTTAGTGTTATTATCTTATCTATCGTGAAAAAGTAGGCAGTTAAAATCTGGCAGAACGACAGGTTTTGGGCCAATCCATCTCCCCATGGGAGATTCTCAGGGATTTCTTTGTTTTCAACAGCATTTCCTGAATGGTAGTTGCAAAGTCTAACTGACAAAATAGTGTGCAAGTGAGTAGGGAGGCTGGCTGGTATCTGACTATTTTGGCAGTTAAATTGCTGTTCAGGAAATGCTGTTGAAAACAAAGAAAACCCTGAGAATCACCCACGAGGAGATGGACTGGCCCAAAACCTGTCGGTTCTGTCCGATTTTAACTGCCTACTTTTTTTTCGCTATAGTGGTCCTTTAAAAAAAGGCAGTCCACTAACTGGATAACTTTTTTCTTAATTCCCTGTAACATTTTTACATTTATTTTAAATACCTATGTATGATAAACCTAGACTCAGGTTTGCATTTTCTGTGACTTTAATCTTACCTGGAGTACATTCTTCTGAATCACCTTCTCCTTCTGTGCAAGGCTCTGCAAGAAATCATTTGAGAGACTATTCATCACTTACAACTACTTATTAACTACTGTACATACTATGTTTAGTTTTGTGTACACTTAAGAGTATACTTATTATAGCCAGGTTATTGTAATTAACTTGACACTGTCTGTCCTCAAAAAATGGAAACGTTTACGGTAATTATTTATTCCTCATTTCTTATTTTTTAAAATGTATCTGAGATGAGAAGCGTCACAGGTTCCATACTCACCTCGGGCTTCCTTAAGCCCCCGTTAGGGCTGCACATCCCTCACTGTCTCCCTGGGTGACTCCTGTCACCCGAAATTGTCCCCGATAGCCTGGCCAAGTTGCGCTCCATCGCGCATTCGCAGCCCGGCAAGTGCAGATCGCTCCAAGGGACGGGAGTGTGGCAGGGGAGTGTGCCTGGCATGCGTGACGGAGCAAGTCTCAGCCAAGCTTTCGGGGACAATTGCGGGGGACAGGAGTCACCCAGGGAGACAGCGAGGGAGGAGCCGCTTCTCTTCTCAGGTTCACTTTAACTACCTATGTAATGATAGCCTCAGACTCAATTTTGTACTTGCTGTGACTAATCTTACCTGTGTTATCACATTCTTCTGAATCACCTTCTCCTTCTGTGCAAGGCTCTGTAAGACAATGTTGAGATTTGTATTTAACCTCTTGAGGACTGCAGGGATAAACCCCCCTAGTGACCAGGCCATTTTTAGTCAAATTGGCCACTGCAGCTTTAAGGCCAAGCTGCAGGGCCGCATAACATAGCACACAAGTGATTCCCACCCCTTTTCTCCCCACCAACAGAGCTCTCTGTTGGTGGGGTCTGATCGCACCCCCATGTTTATTTTTTTGTGATAAATATTATTGTTGCTGTATTTAAATAAAAAAAAAACCTGTTTCTTTAAATGCCCTCCCTCCCCCAGCCAGCCAATCATAGCGATCAGCTCTCATAGGCTCTCATAGGCTTCACCCTATGAGAGCCGATAGTTCTCTTGTCCCCCAGGGGGACAGCCGTGTCACACGGCTGTCCCCAGTGCAGCGCTGCTGCTCATCGCAGCGCTGCACCATGTAAATAGACGGCGATCACGCCATCTAACAGTCTCCCGAGCGGCAATAGCCGCTCGGAGACTGAAGGCGGGGCGGAACTCCGCCCCCTGAGCAGGAGATGCGCGCGCAACGTGCGCGGGATCTCCTGCAAAACAGAGCAATCGGCGTTAGGCAGTCAATAGGTGAGTATTGGGACTTTTAGATCTCAAACTTATATTTGTTATGCAAAACAAACGTTCTTACACACTCCAAGGAGTTCTGGTTCACTATGAGCTTGCTGGGCAATCTGTAACTCTAGATGTTTCAAGTCCCAATGCACAGTCCACATTAATCCATGCCATGCACTGATGAATATCAACCAATCCAAACCATCTGTATGCATGTTGGATTATTGTGGGTCTGTACAATTGACAAGTTGACACATCATTGCATTCCAGCGGTTCTGGAGGTGTGGACAACAGGGACAACAAAGGATTATTTTCATATTCAGCAAGGATGCATCGTGGGAGACATCATATGCTCACTCCAACCTGAATAATTGCAAATACCTTCTTAAGAAGGCAAACTTTTGTTTTCCATAGCATTTTAGTCAGGTAGGCACTTATTATTTATTTATTTATTGTATTTATAAAGTGACAACATATTATGTAGCGCTTTCGTCCTTTGTAGCCTCTTACACACTCCCAGGAGTTCTGGCTCACCATGAGCTTGCTGGGTAATCTGTAACACTTATATTTCTATGACAAGAATAAAACCACACTTAGACTTCTAGGTACGTGCATTGCATGCATAGACACAAAATATCTTTGACTAAAAGGGAAACGTTAGTACAATAAAGCCACATAGTATATTTTGAGAAGATATTAAAGGGACACTGAGGTGTGCCCGAGTTTAAAAGCATACACTTACCTGGGGCTTCTTCCAGCTCACTGTAGGCGGCGAGGTCCCCTGGCGTCCTCCTGGCTCCTCCCCTTCAGCCACCGCTGGCCGCCGTTACCGGCGACACCCAGGCCGGGTGTCGGGCCAGCTCGTCCTGGTTAATAACGCATGACAGTGCATGTGCAGACCTGTCACGCCGGCTGCCGTGATGACGCGAAGCGGCTGGCATGATGACGCCATGAGTCATTAACCAGGAAGAGCCAGCCCGACACCCGACCCGGGTGTCACCGGGTGACGCCAGTAACGGGGGCCAGCAGAGACTGAAGGAGAGGAGCCAGGAGGACACCGGGGGACCTCGCCGCCTACGGTAAGCTGGAAGAAGCCCAAGGTAAGTGTATTATTTTAAATTTGGGCACTGCTCAGTGTCCCTTTAATCACTTAACCTAACTACCTACTATGTTTAGTTTTGCATACACTGTGCAGAGTGCAGAGTGCGTGATATGGCCACGTTTTTGTAATTAACTTAAAACTTGCGTCCACAAAAATGAGATAACCTTAAATTCTTTAGTCGCCATTACATTTCTTATTTTTAAATACCCATGTAATGGTAGACCCAGACTCAGATTTGTATTTGCTATAAGGTTGCAATTTGCTGTTCCTTGGAGAGGTACAACACAAAACTATTTCAGCACACACCTCTTCATTGCATTTAGGGCTATGATTATGTGCTCACTTCTGCCCAACAAATGTTAGCTGTTTCTTGATGTCCTGCTTTTTTCAATAAAGACATTTTATGCTTAAAACACAATAGTGTGGTCGTTCCTGGAAGAAATGTAATCTTACCTTGATTGCATTCTTCTGAATCACCTTCTCCCTCAGTGCAAGACTCTGTTGAGATTCAAGATTTGAAGAATAGAATTTGAGGAAAATTTGACACAAAAGTTACTTCTCTACTACCAACAATAGTGGGATTAAAAACAAAGGTTTGTATTTTCTGAGATGGCCTGATAAATCTTTAAATTCTAGCACTGGATTGGGAGATGACACTCCATAATTTAGAGGAACAAGGGTCTTACAACTGACCTAGATTTTTTCTCCTTAACTAGATCTCTACACTTGAAAGGCTTACTTTACTGCATTTACTGCTCGCCTAACATATCTCAATGCTCCAATCTAGCACATGCACCAAAAACTGACAATAGTAACATAATTTTGCCTGCAACAACTTTTCCAGTTTTACTACTCCAGGCACGCAAACTGCTAATTTCTCATGACTGATCAATGAAGCCTCCTAAAAAAATCATGATCTAGGCAATGTTTGTTAAAATGGGGGAATAAGACAAAGTAAATATGTAAATACTGTATAGAGATTTCAGATTTCCCATATTTCTGTGACAAGAATAAAAACACACCTACAAAGAAGTGTAGTAGGTAACCACATTGCATGCATAGACACAAAATATCTTTGACTAAAGGGGAAATGTTAGTACAATAAAGCCATGTAGTATACTTGGAGAAGATAATAATCACTTCATTTAAAGAGAATCTGAGGTGGATCAGGTAGCCTCAATCCTCGCCGCTCTCCACCGCTCCTGTGGCCAAATATGAGCCACTTTCACTTTCAATGACCCCTGGAGTAACAACGCTGGAGTAACAGAGCAAAGTGCAGAGAGGCGGGGGAGTGACATGGGAGAGGCAGGGGAGGGGCAGAGCTGCCGTTTTAGAGCTGAGGAACACCCCTAGTGGGCATTTTGCAGGAGTGTCTCTCCTTTAAGTGATGCCCCTTCCCATCAAGATTGCTGACAATCTACATGTCTGCAATTTTGTGGAGTGACAGCGGGGCACAAGGGAGGCAGAGAGCAGTGCATGGGGGACACAGAGGCATGTCAGGGACCAGGGAACATGCCTCTATGTCCCATCAGCCCCAGCCTGCATCACCTTGGGTACACTTTAACTAAATGCTATATTTTGTCTTGTGTACAGTTAACCACTTCACCACTGAGTGGTTTTACCCCCTGAGCACCAGAGTAATTTTCACCTTTCAGCGTTCCATTCATTCATCTATAACTTTATCATTACTTATCACAATGAAATGAACTATATCTTGTTTTTTCCGCCACCAATTAGGCTTTCTTTAGGTGGGACATTATGCCAAGAATTATTTTATTCTAAATGTGTTTTAATGGGAAAATAGGAAAAATGTGGGAAAAAATTAATTATTTTTCAGTTTTTGGCCATTACAGTTTTTTAATAATGCATGCTACTGTAATTAAAACCCATGAAATTTATTTGCCCTTTTGTCCCGGTTATAAAACCGTTTAAATTATGTCCCTATCACAATGTTTGGCGCCAATATTTTATTTGGAAATAAAGGTGCATTTTTTTCAGTTTTGCGTCCATCCCTAATTACAAGCCCATAGTTTATAAAGTAACAGTGTTGTACCCTCCTGACATAAATATTTAAAAAGTTCAGTCCCTAAGGTAACTATTGATGTATTTTTTTTTATTGTAAATGTTTTAATCTTTTTTTAATCACAAAAAAAATGGGAAGTGTGGGAGGTAATGAGTTAATTTTTTGTGTATGAGTAATTCATTTGTATGTGAAAAATGTTTAGGGTGTAGTTTTACTATTTTGCCACAAGATGGCAACAGTAACTTTTTGTTTAATGCGACTAGGAGGCTGGGTAAGCAGAAGCACTAGGAGGCTGGGTAAGTTTTTTTTTTCACAATGATCGCGCTGCTTAGCGGAAAAGCAGCGGATCATTGCGGGGCTTAGATCAACGAACGGGAATGGATTTTCCCGTTCATTGATCTCCGGGCGAGCGACGGGCGGCGTGTTTACATGCGGGAGTGCGCGCTAGAGCGAGCGGGAGCGCGGGCAGCGGCGGGAGCGCGGAAAGTACGGATTTCTCCGTCCCTGGGGGTTAAAGGATGGAAAAAGGGACGGAGAAATTCGTATGGGCGGGGGTAAAGTGGTTAAGTGCGCACTTATAGCCATATTTTGGTAATTAACTTAAAACTGTCTGTCCTCAAAAAGTATATGTATATATATATATTGTATTTGTTTAGTCCCCGGTAAATTTCTTCTTCTTTTTTTTTTTTTTGTAAATACCTTTGTAATAGTAGACCAGTTTGTTGTGACTTTAATCTTACCTGTGTTATTACATTCTTCTGAATCACCTTCTCCTTCAGTGCAGGGCTCTGCGAGAACATGATGAGATTTATATTCAAGTTTTGAAAGAGAGCATTTAAAGATAACTTCACACAAAAAAATATATTTCTCTGCTTATAATAGACACAAGGGGGATTTATCATAAAGTTATTTTTTTTTCCCCGAGATATCCTGATCAATCTCCAAATTCTAGCACTGGCTTGACCAAGCTTTATAGTTCAGTGTAACAAGAGTCTTACAACTGGCCTATGTGGATTCTCCTCAAGTTGATCTCTACACTTTAAATAAATTACTTTTAATGATTAAACTAACCTAACCTCTCTTAAAGGGGAACTGAAGAGAGAGGTATATGGAGGCTGTCATGTTTATTTCCTTTTAATCAATACCAGTTGCCTGGCAGCCCTACTGGCCTATTTCTCTGCTGTAGTATCTGATTAAAACCAGAAACAAGCATGCAGCTAGTCTTGTCAGATCAGACTTATAAGTCTGAACCACTGAAACACCTGATCTGCTGCAAGCTTGTTCAGGGGCTATGGCTAATAGTATTAGAGGCAGAGGATCAGCAGGGCTGCCAGGCAACTGGTATTGTCTAAACGGAAATAAACATGACAGCCTCCATATACCTCTCTCTTCAGTTCCCCTTTAACTGACCAGCTATTTTTTTTACAATTCAGTGCTCTGCAGCTTTAACAGTGTATAGCACGGCCGTAGAACTTAATACACAAATTAATCTGCCCTCCTCTTTCTGTTGGTGGGATCTGATTGCTGCTGCCACATTTTTTTTATTTAATTTAATAGGTTTTTTTTGTTTTAATAAAATTAGTTTATTTTTTATTTATCTCTCCCTCCCTTTCCTTGAGATCCAATCACTGTGATCGCCTCTCACAGGCATCAGCCTATGAGAGTGATTGCTTTGTAAGAGACTCTAGGGGACAGCCCAGTGATAGGGCTGTCCCCAGTACAATGCTGCACTAGATCTTAGTGCTATACAAAGAAAAAAGTGGCCGTTTCTGTTTCTAAAGCCTGCAGCCGTGATCACGGGCTGGCAGGCTAATCTCGGAGCGGAGCTCCATCACTCAGCGGGGATGTGGGATCCTCACTAATATCCGGCTACAGGACCTGATGCCAATCGGCGTTAGGCGGTCCTATAGCTGACACCCTCCCACCCCCAAATTAGGTGGTCAGGAGTGGTTAAGACTCCATTCTGGCATGTGCGCCAATAACTGGAAATCAAATGATTATGACAGCACCAACATTTTCAGGTTGAAACTTCATGCACCCAAACTGATAATTCGTTATGACTCATAAATAAAACCACCTGAGAAAATCATGGCCCAGAGTAAGTATGTTGAAACGGGAGGGCAACCTCATACGTCAATATTAGAACTTAGATTTTTAGATTTCCTATTTTCCTGTGACACTTATAAAAACACAAATACAAAGACTTTTATCTAAGAGATATTTTATTACCAGGCTTTTTTAATGATCGTAAAAAGGCATTCACAAACAGTGGATATCTTTTTTTTTCCCTAATGCCTAGAGATGAGCGTAATGACCTAATTACGATTTTGCGAAATTTCGCGTAATTAGTGTAATTACGATTATGGCCGTAAGTACATAATCGTAATGAAGAAGGATTTCGCGAAATTTCGCGTAAGCGTAATTTTCGCGTAATTTTCGCATTACAGTCGTATCATGCCGTAATTTCGCATTAAACGCTACCGTAATTTCGCATTAAACCGTAACGCTCCGTATAATATAAAAAAGCCGCCGACTTTAAGGGTTAATAGCAAAGCCCCCTTAAATGTTAAGAGCCTCAAATTTGGAGAATATATTAAGGAGATCAGGAGGAATAAGAGGAAAAAAATTTTTTTCAAAAAGACCTTATAGTTTTTGAGAAAATCGATGTTAAAGTTTCAAAGGAAAAATGTAAACATTTAAAAACCCGCCGACTTTAACGGTTAATAGCAAAGCCTGCTTAAAGTTTAGGAACACCAAATTCCCAGGGTATATTAAGGGGATCAGTGGGAATAAGAGGAAAAAATTTTCAAAAAGACCTTATAGTTTTTGAGAAAATCGATTTTTAAGTTTCAAGGGCGAAAATGTCTTTTAAATGTGGAAAATGTCAGTTTTTTTTGCACAGGTAACAATAGTGTATTATTTTCATAGATTCCCCCAAGTGGGAAGAGTTTTACTTACTTCGTTCTGAGTGTGGGAAATATAAAAAAAAAACGACGTGGGGTCCCCCCTCCCAGACCTCTTTAACCCCTTGTCCCCCATGCAGGCTGGGATAGCCAGAATGCGGAGCACCGGTCGCGTGGGGCTCCGCACCCTGACTATACCAGCCCGCATGGTCCATGGATTGGGGGGTCTCGGAAGGGGAGGGGCAGCCAAGCTTTCCCCTCCCCCTCCGAGCCCTTGTCCAATCCAAGGACAAGGGGCTCTTCTCCACCTCCGATGGGCGGTGGAGGTGGAGGCCGCGATTTCCTGGGGAGGAGGTTCATGGTGGAATCTGGGAGTCCCCTTTAAAAAGGGGTCCCCCAGATGCCCACCCCCCCTCCCAGGAGAAATGAGTATAGAGGTACTTGTACCCCATACCCATTTCCTTTAAGAGTTAAAGTAAATAAACACACAGACACTTAGAAAAAGTATTTTAATTGAACAAAAAACATAACCACGAAAAAAGTCCTTTAATATTCTTAATTAACCATTAATACTTACCTGTCCCTTTAAATAAATGATCCCTCGCAATATCCTCGGAAATGTTCTATCAGTTACAATGTAACAAAGTTATTACAATGTATCAACTTTGTTACATTGTAACTACGCCGCACCCGACGTCACTCACCGCCGCCGCCGCCACCGCGTCTGCGCTGCAGGACCCGACAGAGCTCTGAGCTATAGCTCAGAGCTCTCTAAGCATCTTTGTATTTGGGCTCCAAGGAGCCCCATTGGTCCTTAGCAGACCAATGGGGTTCCTTCTGATTTGAAGGAACCCCATTGGTCTGCTAAGGACCAATGGGGCTCCTTGGAGCCCAAATACAAAGATGCTTTAGAGAGCTCTGAGCTATAGCTCAGAGCTCTGTCGGGTCCGTGCAGGACGCTAAGTCCCCGCCGGCTCCGCTGCCCTCCCCGCCTCTCCCACATGTCACCCACATGTCACCCACATGTGGGTGACATGTGGGTGACAGATGTGGGCGGGGTGGACAGCGGGAGCACGGACGCGTATGCGGCGGCTGAGCGGCGAGTGGCGTCGGGTGTGGCGTAGTTACAATGTAACAAAGTTGATACATTGTAATAACTTTGTTACATTGTAACTGATAGAACATTTCCGAGGATATTGCGAGGGATCATTTATTTAAAGGGACAGCCCCTCCCCTTCCGAGACCCCCCAATCCATGGACCATGCGGGCTGGTATAGTCAGGGTGCGGAGCCCCACGCGGCCGGTGCTCCGCATTCTGGCTATCCCAGCCTGCATGGGGGACAAGGGGTTAAAGAGGTCTGGGAGGGGGGACCCCACGTCGTTTTTTTTTTATATTTCCCACACTCAGAACGAAGTAAGTAAAACTCTTCCCACTTGGGGGAATCTATGAAAATAATACACTATTGTTACCTGTGCAAAAAAAACTGACATTTTCCACATTTAAAAGACATTTTCGCCCTTGAAACTTAAAAATCGATTTTCTCAAAAACTATAAGGTCTTTTTGAAAAAATTTTTTTTCCTCTTATTCCCACTGATCCCCTTAATATACCCTGGGAATTTGGTGTTCCTAAACTTTAAGCAGGCTTTGCTATTAACCGTTAAAGTCGGCGGGTTTTTAAATGTTTACATTTTTCCTTTGAAACTTTAACATCGATTTTCTCAAAAACTATAAGGTCTTTTTGAAAAAAATTTTTTTCCTCTTATTCCTCCTGATCTCCTTAATATATTCTCCAAATTTGAGGCTCTTAGCATTTAAGGGGGCTTTGCTATTAACCCTTAAAGTCGGCGGCTTTTTTATATTATACGGAGCGTTACGGTTTAACGCGAAATTAAGGTAGCGTTTAATGCGAAATTACGGCATGAACGAAACGCGAAATTTCGCGTTGAAAATTACGCTTACGGTATTTTCAATTACGATTTTAATGGCAATTTCGCTACGCTAATTTCGCATCGTAATCGCAAATTTCGCATGCGTAATTATAGTAATGCGAAATTACGAAAATTTCAGCTCAACTCTACTAATGCCCTATAATATTTCTAATTTATTATAAATACCTATGTAGTGATAAACCTAGACTCAGATTTTCATTTTATGTGACTCAAATCTTACCTAGAGTACATTCTTCTGAATCACCTTCTCTTTCTGTGCAAGGCTCTGCAAGAAAACATCAAAGAGAATATTAATCACTTAACTATAGAGATGGCCCAAACTGTTCGCCCGGTGAATTTTGTGAGGCGAACAAGGGGTCTTCGACTCGCCTCCTACACATTATAATAGAGCCAAAAATTGACCTCTCACCCCAGAGTCAGCAAACACATGGCAGCCAATCAGCTATCCCTCCCACATGGACCGCCCCCACCTGTCAGAACGCCAGCCATTGTGTGTGCTTGGCTTCTGTGCTAGGCATATCAGGGAGAGTGTGCTGCTGACAGGGTGAGCATTAGATAGGCCTGTGTTCTGTGTCCTTAGTGCAGATTTGTACTGCTACCACATTGTCCTAAACAGCTATGCCCTTCTCTTAGGGCTGGTATATTGTTGTTTTGGGTTTTTTTTGCTATTGTATTGCTGTTCTGTGTCCAGTGCACACGTTAGCTGTTGGAGACAGGTCTCCTGGTACAAGTAGTGCACCAACCATAACCCAATAATCCTTCACCACCACTACTGGCATCTAGTATCCACTACTGCCCCCTGTATAAGGCCTCAGTGCAGAATTAGTGTTTTTTTTTTGGTCACTTAACAGTCATTAAACTACCTCAGCCTGACCATAGAGGCTGGAAAACTGTGATTGCCTGCATTTCCACGAACGTGTGCACAAGCAAAGCAGCCACTACACACCACTACACAAAGATTGCCACTGAGAGGACTAACAATTATGTCAACTAATAAAAACAAATTTATGCTCACCTGATGTTATTACTAAAGCTATTTGTGGTTGTTTGTGGTGTGTTAAATGTGGTGTTTCATCAGTCAGTGTGAACCAGGCCTAACCCTTACACTACCTTATGGCTATGTATGCATGTCACATGTTTTAAAACACTTCATTCCACACATTTAGGAATTTATGTAGTTGATGCAGTTTTTTTTTTAATCTCTAAAGGCAGAAAACACAGTAATCTTTGGTGGGACTTTTGCCATGGATCCCCCTCCGGCATGCCACGGTCTAGGTGTTAGGCCCCTTGAAACAACTTTTCCATCACTTTCGTCCCCAGAAAAAGTCCTTATAGGTTTTAAAGTTCACCTGCCCAATGAAGTATATGGCGTTTAGCAAGATTCGCCTGTTCGTGAACTTCCCCGGAAAATTCTTGTTCGATAATTTGATGTTCACTACATCACTACTTAATTATGTACTATATTTAGTTTTATGTACACTTAACAGTGTACTTATAGCCAGGTTATTGTAATTAACTTGAAACTAGCTGTCCTCATAAAGTGCAAACTTCTTGCTTTTACTCATGGCTAACACGGTACAACACTTTACTGCTTCTCATAAAGTGGGAAAAGTTTAATTATTTTGTCCCAATTACCATTCTTATTTTTTTTAAACACCTATGTGATGATAGACCCAGACTCAGTTTTGTACTTGCTGTGACTTTAATCTTACCTTTATTATCACATTCTTCTGAATCACCTTCTCCTTCAGTGCAAGATTCTATAAAAAAAAAGTTGAGAATTGTATTTAAAATTCGAAAGAAAGCTTCATACAAAAGAGACTTCTCTGCAAACTCCTCATCCATGCCCTCATAATTTCCCACCTTGACTACTGCAATGCCCTGCTGTCTGGTCTCCCTATTACCCGGACAGCCCCACTGCAGTCCATCATGAATGCGGCAGCCAGAATTATCCACTGCTCCCATCCCTCCACCACGGCAGATCTCCTCCTAGAATCCCTCCACTGGCTTCCTATCCAGTCCAGAATCAGATTCAAGATACTGTGTCTGACCTACAAATCTGTCCACAAAACCTGTCCAACCTACATTTCCGATCTTACTCAGAGGTACACACCTAGCCGCTCACTCCGCTCTTCCAATGAACTTCGCCTAACCGCCCCCCGCATCACCCAGTCCCATGCACGTCTCCAGGACTTCTCAAGAGCTGCTCCAACACTATGGAACTCCCTACCTCCACCCATTAGGGCAGCCCCCTCCTTCAACATCTTCAAGAAAACCCTCAAAACTCACCTTTTCACTCTGGCCTACCACCCCTCACAATTGCTCTAAACCCACAGCTGAACTCTGGTCCCCTACCTCTCGTGTCCCTACCTCGCCCTCTAGATTGTAAGCCTTTGGACAGGGTCCTCCTCCTTTTGTGTCCTACCTGATCATGCACCTCCATTACTGTGCACTCATGCTATGCATCTGAGTGAGCCTAACTTGCCTAATCTCCATGCTCCATCCAGTGACTGACTAAGCATCACCTTGTACTCATACTGTGCTGTGTGATCTGGTTTTCTTGTATTTCTGTATTGTCATATTGCTGTATGTCACCCCTAAATATTGTCTGTAACCTAAATTAATGTTCGGCGCTGCGTAATATGTTGGCGCTTTATAAATACAATAAATAAATATAGAGACAAGGAGGATTTATCATAAAGATTTTTTTCTCTTCTGAGATGGCCTGATCAATTTCCAAATTCTAGCACTGGCTTGGGAGACCAAACTTTACAGTTTAGCGGTACAAGGGTATGACAACTGGCTTAGGTGAATTCTCCTTAACTAGATCTCTACACTTGAAAGACACTACTTTTAATGCTAACCTAACCTATCTTAATACTCCACTCTAATACATGTACCAAAAACTGACAATAGCCACATCGTTTTGACTGCATCAACTTTTCCAGTTTTACTACTCCAGGCACGACAAACTAACATGTCAGCAATTTCTGAGGTGACAGCAGAGCATAAAAGAGGCAGAAACCAGTGCATAGGGGACAGAGAGGCATGTCATGGACCACAGAACATGCTCTTGTGTCAGCCCCCCTCCCCCACCTCGGGCACACTTTAACTAAAAGCAATTCACAGTGTTGCACCTCTGAATTACTGAGCTGCTAAACCTAGAATGGGGTTACCCCAAGACCCCTGGTATATGTAGAAATAAAAATGGATACTAGGTCAGCGCTAGGAAATAGTTAAATATCTATTTTAATATGGTTCTGATTGGTAACAAACAAGTAAAACAACCTTAAATAAAAGTATATATATTTCCTGCAACCTCCAAATGGGTGCAGCAGATATACATGCCCACATGCACACACCAATCACCTCCACTGACCTACTGCAGTAGGGGAAAAGTAAAAATATAAAATGCATAAAAAATGCAAATAGAAAAAATTGTATATTAAAAATATATCAAAATGAGATCATACTTAGCACTAGATCAAATAACTGACACTATGGCCCATATGCAATTCACTTTTTCACCCGAGTTTTTTCCTAGGTGACATTTTCAAACTTGTCAATAAAATGCCTTTTAAACAACCAGCAAGCAAATAAATACTCAAAATAATTTTGCTAGTACTTTTTAACTTGCTTTTTGGTACTTTTACAATTGCAACGTGCCAACAATTTATTATAACTTGAAGATGAAACATTTTCTCCTCGGAGAAAACTCAGGTGAAAAAGTGAATTGCATATGGCCCTATAAGTGATTGCTGTTTGAGTAATGAATCATCCGTGCTAATAGTATATTAGCACGGATGATTCATTGCTCAAACAGCAATCACTTATAGGCTATCATTCATAAAGCATTTCCGCATGCGGAAATGCTTAAAACAGCTGACTTTACCGAACACTCGGCAAAGTCAGCATTCATAAAGGCTCTTTCCGCATGAAAAAATGACACTACCCAGCAGAGTGATAAATCACCGCCTTGTGCGGTGATTATCGGAACAAATGTAGCAAAATGTTAATTCATAAAGCAAGCGGTGTGAGGTCGGGAAGTACCGCTCCCTCTGATGTGGCGATACCAATGTAAGTGAATGGAGACACACAGACCTCCCAGGCAGCTGCAGCAGAGCGGAACACGGAGAAATGTATCAACTCTGCAGCTTCCGTGTCTCCGCCTACCTACCACCTGCCTACCGCCAGCCTAGTTCGGGGACTCTCCGCACTGCTACCGCACATGGATACTTTTTTATGAATTCCCACCCAGAAGTCTAAAACACCGCCAGCAGTGTTTTCCCGCACTGATTCTTCATACCAACAGCACTTTCATGAATTATAGCCATAGTGTCAGTTATTTGTTCTAGTTCTAAGTATGATCTCATTGTGATATATTTTTAATATACAATTTTTTCTATTTGCATTTTTTCTACATTTTATATTTTTATTTTTACTTTTCCCCTACTGCAGTAGGTCAGTGGAGGTGACTGGTGTGTGCATGTGTGCATGTATATCTGCTGCATTTGGAGGTTGCAGGAAATATATATACTTTTACCTAAGGTTGTTTTCTCTGTTTGTTACCAATCAGAACCATATTAAAATAAATATTTAACTATTTCCTAGCACTGACCTAGTATCCATTTTTATTTCTACACTTTAACTAAGTACTATAGTTTTGTGTACGCTTAAGAGTTCAAGTATAGCCACATTTTTTTATTCACTTAAAACTGTCTGTCCACAAAAATTCGATAACTTTTAACTATTTAGTCCCCATTACATTTCTTTTATATTTGAAATGGTAGACCAAGGCTATGATTTGTATTTGCTGTGACCTTAAGCTTACCTGTATTATTACATTCTTCTGAATCACCTTCTCCTTCAGTGCAGGACTCTGCAAGAAAATGTTGACTTATATTCAAGATTTGAAAGTCAGAATTTGAAGAAAACTTCATGCAAAAAACAGAGATGCCTGTACTTACAAAAGAGACAAGTGGGATTTATCGTAAAGTTATATATTTATTTTATCTGAGATGTCCTGATCAATCTCCAAATTCTAGCACTGGCTTGGGAGACCAAACTTTACAGTTCAGTGAAACAAGGGTACTTACAGCTGGCATTGATGGATTCTCCTCAAGTTAAACTCTGAACTTTAAAGACGCTACTCTTAAGGCTAATTCTAACTTTCTTTCTTAATACCTCGCTCTAACCTCGCTCTAACACATGCACCAAATACTGACAATAATCGTATAATTATGACAACACCAACATGTCAGTTTGAAACTCCATGCACCCAAACTGATAAATTCTCATGACTCGTCAATGAAACTATCTGAGAAAATCATGGCCCAGGCTAAGTATGTTGAAACAGGATGAAGGGGAGAGGCAATGTCAAAATTTCAATATTAGAACTTTTAAATTTCAGATTTCCTGACACTGATAAAAACACAAATAAAATACTTTTATCTAAAAGTTATTTTATTGCCCGGTTTTTTTATTATCATCTTAAAATGGGCAGTCCACAAACAGTTGATACCTTTTTCTGTCTGAATTCTTTGTAACATTTCTGATTTATTTTAAATACCAGTGTAATAATAAACCTAAACTCAGATGTGTATCTGCCGTGACTTTAACCACTTCAGGATTCGGCGTACGATTAACTACGCCCCTGAATCCTGAAGTGGATTGCATGGAAACGGCCGCTCGTAAGAGCGGCCGTTCCATGTCAGTTCACGGAGGGTGACTCCGTGAACACCCTGTGAGCCACCGATCGCGGCTCGCAGGGTAAATGTAAACACACGGGGAGGATCTTCCCCGGTGTTTACATGTATACGGCACTGCTGCGCAGCAGCGCCGTGGAGGAGATCGGCGATCCCTGGCCTCTGATTGGCCGGGGATTGCCGGCACCTGATAGGCTGAAGCCTATCCTATCAGGCGCAGGATGGAATTCCATCCTGCGCCGGCTCACAGGGGGAGGAAGAGGGAGGGAAGGGGAAGGAGGCCAGGAAGCGCTGCGGAGGGGGGCTTTGAAGAGCCCCCCCCCGCAAGCGCAAGCAGCTGGCGGCAATCAGACCCCCCCCAGCAGGACATCCCCCTAGTGGGGAAAAAAGGGGGGAAGTCTGATCGCCCTGGCTGCCAGCTGATTGGTGCTGCGGACTGGAGAGCCCACGCAGCACCGATCAGCAAAACCACCCCCTGGCACAGAAGTGGTTAATCTTACCTTGCTTACATTCTTCTGAATCTCCTTCTCCTTCAGTGCAGGGCTCTGCAAGAAAACATCAAAGAGAATATTAATCACGTATGTAAACTTAAAAATGTACTTATATCCAGGTTATTGCAATTAACTTAAAACTGGCTGTCCTCAAAAAGTAGAAAAAGTTTAACTATTTAGTCACTTGTACTTGCTATGACTTAATCTTACCTGTATTATTACATTCTTCAGAATCACCTTCTTCTTCAGTGCAAGGCTCTGTGAGAAAATGTTGAGATATGTATTTAGGATTTGTCGTTAAGATTTGAAATACAACTTCACACATAAGAGACTTCTCTACTTACTATAGAGACAAGGGGGATTTATCATAAAGATACTTTTTTTCTGAGATGACCTGATCAATCTCCAAATCCTAGCACTGGTTTGGGAGATGATGCTTCATAGTTTAGCAAAACAAACAAACAAAAAAAACAGACCCCCGTATGTATCAATGATAGTCAGATTAATATCTGAAACGACCACTGCAATAACCCAAATTACATGTCATACAAATACTTTATTGGAGGAAACAAGAAACAATAAAATAAATTTCTGATCATCAAAAATTTCTGTTTTTAATAAAAATATATATTTTTTATAAATATGAGCTTTACAGTTTAGAGGAACAAGGGTCTTAAAACTAGTTTGCATATGTGTATCAGCGCCAAGGAAACAAAGTGGCCGCTGCTGAGAGAAGAACGATGTCCAGAGTTCACAAACAGATAAATTATATATGCTCATCGCAGAGTCGAAAAACAAAAGACGAGTCTTCAACAAAGGATAAAAGCAGGCAAATCTCCACCACAATAAATATTGGGTTCACGGCACAGCTCTGCAATCATGGATATCCAAAAAAGGAAAGAGGCTTACCAGCTGGTGACAACCCACATTATAAGGTTGTATCAATGATTTGGTAGGACATCAGGAAGCAACAGTCTGTCCAGGATCCACCAATTCAGCAATGATTCCTCTCATGAATGGATATCAGTAAACATGATAAAAAACAAACAAACGGCAACTCTAAGTGTAAACCGTTTAATATAGAGTTTTCATAGTAAAAACAGCTTAAAAATTAGCATAAAAATAGCATAAAAACAAAACTTACATACGGGGCCCATGCAATGGGAACCCCGAGAAAGTTGGACGCGTGTATGGGTCAACGGTAAAGGACAGTATGAAGGTGCCGCCTGTCTCCTTTGGGAAGGAGACAGGCGGCACCTTCATACTGTCCTTTCCTGCTGACCTATACACGCGTGCAACTTTCTCGGGGTTCCCATTGCATGGGCCCCGTATGTAAGTTTTGTTTTTATGCTATTTTTATGCTAATTTTTAAGCTGTTTTTACTATGAAAACTCTATATTAAACGGTTTACACATAGAGTTGCCGTTTGTTTGTTTTTTATCATGTTTACTGATATCCATTCGTGAGAGGAATCATTGCTGAATTGGTGGATCCTGGACAGACTGTTGCTTCCTGATGTCCTACCAAATCATTGATACAACCTTATAATGTGGGTTGTCACCAGCTGGTAAGCCTCGTTCCTTTTTTGGATATCCATGATTGCAGAGCTGTGCCGTGATGAACCCAATATTTATTGTGGTGGAGATTTGCCTGCTTTTATCCTTTGTTGAAGACTCGTCTTTTGTTTTTGGACTCTGCGCTGAGCATATATAATTTTTTTAAGGGTCTTAAAACTAGCCTATGTGTATTCTCCTGAACTAGATCTCTACCATTGAAGACACTACTTTTAATGCTGGTCTAACCTACCTAAAATACTCTACTCTAGCACATGCACCAAAAACTGACAATAGCCACATCATTTTGACTGCACCAACTTTTCCAGTTTTACTATTCCAGCCCAGGCACTCAAACTGCTAATTTCTCATGACTGATTAATGAAGTATCCTAAAAAACTCATGATCTAGGCTATGCTTGTGGAAATGGGGGAAATAAGACAAAGTCAATATATACAGGGACTTTTACATTTCAGATTTCCCATATTCCTGTGATGCGAATAAAAAAAAAACACAAAAACTTCTAGGTGCCTGCATTGCATGCATAGACACAGACTATATTTGAATAAAGAGGAACTTTAGTATAATAAAGCCACATAGTATATTTGAAGAAAATATTAATCACTTAATTTAAAGAGAATCCGAGGAAGAAAAACATTTGAGGTAGCCTCAATCCCACTGCTCTCTGCCACTCCACTGGACAGATATGAGACACTTTCACTTTCAATGACCCCTGGGGTCATGACACTGTAAGCTCTGCTCTGTGTGCTTCATCACAGAGCAGAGTGAAGGTGAGGGAGGTAGGGGTGCGACTTGGGAGAAGAGGGGGAGGAAGAGCTGCCTTTTAGAGCTGGGGAAGGATAATTAGGAATGCCCCTGGTGGGCATTTTGCAGAAGTGCCTCTCCTGCAAGGGATACCCCTTCCCCTTGAGATTACCAACAAACTACATGTTGGCAATTTTGGAGGGTGACAGTGGGGTCCATCGGAGGCAGAGAGCAGTGCATAGAAGACACAGAGGCATGCCATGGACCAGGGAGCATGCCTCTGTGTCCCATCAGCCCCTCCCACCCCCGCCACCTTGGTTACACTTTAAATACTATACTTAGTTT
Source organism: Hyperolius riggenbachi (assembly GCF_040937935.1). Taxonomy (NCBI): domain Eukaryota; kingdom Metazoa; phylum Chordata; class Amphibia; order Anura; family Hyperoliidae; genus Hyperolius; species Hyperolius riggenbachi. The sequence continues at coordinate 49,279,977 of NC_090648.1, forward strand.
TATTTACACTTAAGGGTGCGCTTACAGCCACATTTTTGTAATTAACTTAAAACTGGCTGTCCATCAAAAGTAGATAACATTAAATTATTTAGTTCCCATTACATTTTTTTTTAAAACCTTTGTAATGGTAGACCAAGACTGAGATTTGTATTTTCTGTGATTTTTTATCTTACCTGTATTATTACATTCTTCTGAATCTCCTTCTCCTTCAGTGCAAGACTCTGTGAGAAGATGTTCAGATTTATATTCAAGATTTGAAAGACAGAATTTGAAGAAAACTTCACAAAAAAGAAATTTTGCTATTTACAAAAGAGTAAGTGGGATTTATCATAAAGTTATTTTTTTTCTGAGATGGCTTGATCAATAGAGATGACGGTGAACGGTTCCCGAACTGTTTGCCGCCGAACACCTCACCCTGTACTACTTCCAGGTCACTATGCCTTGGATTAGTACGGTTGCGCTGGCCCAGGCGGTGCGTGTCCTAGATCACTTTCCTGTTGCCGGGCACTTTCTTCGCATGTGCGTGACGTCATGAGTGATGTCATGCTCATGCACAGGGAGTGCCCGGCCACAGGTGCACGATCAAGGACGCGCATCGCCGGGCCAGCGCAACCGTACTAATCCAGGTCATAGCGACCAGGAAGTACTACAGGCACAAAGAGATTCTCCCACAAACAGTTCGGGCCATCTCTACTGATCAATCCCCAAATTGTAGCATTGGATTGGGAGACCAAGCTTTATAGTTCAGTGGAACAATGGTCTAACAACTGGTTTAGGTGGATGCTCCTCAAGTTGAACTCTACACTTTAAATATACTACCTTTAATGCTAAACCTAACCTCTCTTAATACTCCACTTCTGCACATGCACCAAAAACTGGCAATCATACAATTATGATAGCACCAACATTTCCACCTCCATGCACCCAAACTTATAATTCCTCATGACTCATCAATAAACCACCTGAGAAAATCATGGCACAGGCTAAAGCTAAGTACGCACTTGAGATAAAAATCTTTGGAAAATGAAAGGGCAAAGACCAATTTTACCACCTTCATGTAGTATGAAGGCCAACAGATTTTAAATACTAAAGCTGGGTGCACACAAGATTAATCTTTGAAAAGTGAAAGATCAAACATCAAATTTGCAGATAATCTTTGTAAAAAAGACACAAAAGACCCCAAAAGAGCCAGACAAAAGATAGTTATCTCTCAATATTGTAGATTCATTGTGGTGGAACTGATCTACAGGTACTGTCCATTAACCTCCCTGGCATTTAATTTCCCCAGGATTACTGTGCAAAAAGTGATCTAATTTTCATAACTTTTTTTCCCCTGCAACTTGAAAAATGTGTCAAGCAAGGGTCTAGTATACAATGCAGGAGAGTATTGACTTGTATGCATATCGATACTGTTCACAGCATGTTTTGTATTGGCGTGTATATGCTTCAATACCGCTAGGGAGGTTATACAAGCTGTGTATGAGATCTGCAGATATCATAGATAATGAAAGCATTTTGCAGAAACTGATCTTTTGCAGGAACTGTTCTTCTGCATATGGAAAGCATCTTTAGAAGGATCAGTCTTTCAAATCTCCCTGACACATTAATTCCTCAGAGCTATGATTAAGTAGCCACCCTTGCTCCGATACACATGATCTTTTATCTGTATGCTGTGATGCTGGTTTATGGAATAAAGATTTTTCTACTTTCACCATAAAACACTGGTTCAGCGGGATTGTCCTTTTTACTTTTTACATGAATTCCTCAGTTTGCAAAGATTTTTATCTAATGGGTGTACTTAGCTTAATAGAACAGACTGTGTAGGTATGGCTCTCATACTGCATGGAAGTGGTAAAATTGGCCTTTAATCTTTCATTTTCCAAAGAATTTTATCCCATGTGTGTATTCAGCTTACGTGTGTTGAAACAGGTGTATGCGTCTGTGTGTGTGTGGGGGGGGGGGGGGGGGGCACTACTGCAAAAAACTATAAAATTTAAAATATGTGCAAACATATACAAATAAGAGGTACATTTTTTTCAGAGTAAAATGAGCGATAAATTACTTTTCTCTTATGTTGTGTGATTTACAGTAGGCAGTAGAAATCTGACAGAAGTGACAGGTTTTGCACTAGTCCATTTCTTTATAGAGGATTCTCAGGGATTTATTTATTTTCAAAAGCACTTAGTGAATGGCAGTTGCTCTGTCCATCTGCCAAAAAACTATGTAGTGAGCAGGGAAGCTGTCCAGCATCATTGTTTAAATCCTTTTTAGGGAATATCTTCATAAAGAATAAAAGCCTTGCTGAGAATCCCCTGTGAAGAAATGGACTAGTCCAAAACCTGTCACTTATGTTAGATCTCTACTACCTACTGTAAGTGACAGCATTATAGGAGAAAAGTCATTTATGGCTCATTTTACTCTGGAAAGCACATACTTCTTATTTGTCTATGTTTGCACATATTTAAAATGTTACAATTTTTCACTGTAGTGCCCCTTTAAGAGATCTTTTATTGCCAGGAATATTTAATCATCTTAAAAAGGGCAGTCCACAGACAGCGGCTACCCTTTTTTCTTATTTCCCTATAACATTTCTATTTTATTTTAAATACATATGTAGGGATAAACCTACATAGATAGACTCAAATTTGCATTTGCCATGAGTGACTTACCTTGCTTACATTCTTCTGAATCGCCTTCTCCTTCTGTACAGGACTCTGCAAGAAAACATTTGAGAGAATATTAGAATCAGATTTAGAATCAGGTTTATTCGCCAAGTACGCCAAATGACATACCCGGAATTGTTTTTGGTACACATGGCATAGCAGTTGTACATATACAGACATAAAATAGACTAAATGAGAATGAACATGATATGGACCTAGGAAGCAGACCTTCAGAACAAGGGATACAGATATGAACTACAGTGGATTGGGGTAAGGGGCTAGTTCCCCACAGTATGTATTAATTACTTAAATACATTCTATATTTAGTTTTGTGTACACTTAAAGTGGACCCAAATTAAAAATACAAGATTTCAGAAATAAAATCTATTTTCTAAATTATAATAATAAATAGCAGCCCTTTTCAGCTGCATGATGACAAATATAAAATACTTTACATTTATTGGAGAAACCCCTCCCTTCCTTTCATATTGCCGGGACAGAATCCGGCAAACTGGTGGAGTAGGTGGTGACCGGCAATGGAGGAATTGCTAATAGCTGCCACCTGTATAACCCTAGTTATGAAAAGAGAAGGGTGAAAAGCAGGCACTGAAATGCTCATAGGCTTGAAGGAGTATTTATTTATCTTTGTATGTGTCAGAGTGGTGCAACTAAATATTTTGAATTATAAAAATGTTTAGTTTGGGTCCACTTTAAGAGTGTACGTATAGCCATGGTATTTTAATTAACTTGAAACTGGCTATCCTTTAATCTACATTGCATTTCTTATTTTTTAAATACCTATGTTATGGTAGACCTAAACCCAATTTCATACTTGCTTTGAATTTAATCTTACCTGTGTTATCACATGCTTCTGAATCACCTTCTCCCTCAGTACAAGATTCTGTAAGACAATGTTGAGATTTGTATTTAAGATTTGAAAGAAAACTTCACACATACGAGACTTATCTACTTACATCAGAGACAAGGGGGTTTTTATCATAAATCTTTTTTGTTTTTTTTTCTGGGATGGTCTAATCAATCTCCAAATTCTAGCAATGGATTGGGAGACCAAACTTTATAGTTCAGTGGAATAAATGTACTTACAACTGGCCTAGGTGGATTCTCCTCAAGTTGATTTCTACACTTTCAAGACACTAATTTCAATGCTAATATTAACCTAGCCTCTCTTAATACTCCACTCTAGAACATGCACTAAAAACTGACAATAGCCACAACATTTTGACTGCACCAGTTTTTCCAGTTTTACAACTCCAGGCACCCAAACTGATAATGTATTATAACTGAATAATGAAACCACCTGTACAAATTATGGCCCAGGCTAAGTGTGTTGAAACAGGGGAAATAAGAAAAATCAATATGTGAATATTGGGACTCTTAGATTTTAGACCTATATTTCATCTGTGGCAACAATAAAAACACACTTACAAAGACTTCCAGGTACCCGCAATGCATGCATTTTTTGACTAAAAGGAAAACATTAGTACAATAAAGCCACATAGTATATTTTACTTAACTACATACTATGTTTACTTTTGAATGCACTTAACTCTCCTGGTGGTCTATTAGAAACCACCAGGGGGCAGCGCAGCACTATTTTTTTTTATTTTAAATCATGTAGCGAGCCTAGAGCTCGCTACATGATAGCCGCTGTACAGCGGCATCCCCCCGCCCTGATTGGCCAGGCAGGGTCTGGGGGGGGCGGCACGGTGCGGCAATCAGCTGCGATTTTGCGTGGAGCGGTGGCGATCGGAATGCACACGCAGCTAGCAAAGTGCTAGCTGCGTGTTGCAAAAAAAAAATGATGCAAATCGGCCCAGCAGGGCCTGAGAAATCCTCCTACACTTATGGACATGTTTTTTTCTGAGATGGCCTGATCAATTCCCAAATTCTAGCACTGGCTTGGGAGACCAAGCTTTACATTTCACTGAAACAAGGGTCTTACAACTGGCACAGATGGATTCTCCTCAACTATATATAAAAAAAAAAAAAAAAAAAATATATATATATATATATATATATATATATATATATATACAGTAGAACAGTTTTTATTTGCATGAAAAAATAAAGAAAATGAAATGTCACAAAAAATAACTTCCGAACACATCTCTTGTGTGGTAAATTTTGAAACAGGGGACTGCACACAGTTCAACATCGCAGTCAGGACAGTGGTATCTGGTTTCCCTGTGGATTGTTTTGCCACTGTTGTCTCGCTTTGAGCAGCACACCACACACATCCTTGTGGGTGTTGCCTTTTTCTCTGTTGGTGGGACGTATTCAAGAAAGTGGCGGCCAGTGAGACGTTCTGGGTTGATCACCTCAACGGCATGGCATCCAGGTCTCCTCACAGCCAGTGGTGGTCTTTGGTGCTTCAAAATAATAGCTTCCATAATTCTCCACACAAAGTCTGCATGGTGCCCAGGCTGGTCGCTATACTTTTGGAAAAGAACATAAGCGTTGCAACGGCACTGCTCAAGCATATGGCAGAAGATTTTCTTACAGTATTTTTTTGTTGCTTCCTCATCGCAGAATAAAAAGTTGTCTCCTGGTTGGCTTTGTCAACTCCTCCCATGGTGTGGTTATAGTCCATGACGACTTGTGGCTTGAGGATATCTTTTGCCACCACTCATGTGTACCATAGTAGTGGCGGTGTTATGAACTGTACTCAGCAAGCACATATCTTTTTTGTCCCACCAACGTAGGGCCATCATTTTGCCCTTTTTCCAGGCCACAATTTCTCTTGGTTTCAATTTCTCAGAGGCAAAAGATGATGGCATGTTGCGGGAATTAGGCCTAACAATCCCATAGCAATCTGTCTTGTTTTCCACAAGAACCTCATACGATTCTGGCGACGTGTAAAAATTGTCTGTTGTTACACAGTATCCTTGGTTCAGCAAGGGCTTGGTGAGTGTCAGAACGGAGGATGATGCCATTCCATACTGGCTGTATGTGTCGCTGAAGCATGTTTCCTTGCCTGTGTACATCACTGAATTGCATATGTACCCAGAAGATGACTTGCACAGCTGCTCTTTAGGCCAAAGTGTGCTCTTTTTGAAGCGATGCACTGGATCCAGCTTAGCCTCCCTTTGTAAGCCATCAGACTTTCATCCACGCTGACATCTCTCTTGAGCACGTAGCTATCTCTTAAGCTCCTCTGGATCAATTGGTACACATCACAAATTTTTCTCAGTTTGGGGCAGGGTGGGTATGCTCATCATATTCATTGTTATTTGGCGCTGCACCTATCTGCACAACCTCGGGGTTACGCCTGCTCTTGTGTTTGCCTGAGGAAGTGGGCTTGGGACCCGTGAAACACGTTGCATAATTTTATGTGGAGTACTGATTAAATATATATATTTTTCTGGATACCATATATGGTGGTTCTGTCATATATATTGGGGAGATGGATGCACCCAATTTTTTATTTGGTTCTAATAGACTAATAATTTTTATTCTGCTGGCGCCTCTGTAACTACTACAATAATCCTCTCATTTATCACGGCCGCCCATTGTAATTGTGCATGCTGGGGAATATGGAGCAGAGCAAGGGGGCACAAATGCAGAAAAAATAAAGCAAGAGGACACGCCGATCACCCACCGCAACTATATAAGTTGGGAACATGGAGCAGAGCAAGGGGACACACCGCTCACCGCCCACCGCAATTGTGAACTCTGGGAGACACAGAGCAGCTGCAGAGTGGACAGAGCAGACTCCACCAGCACAAAGTAAGTTAGCACGACCCAGGCTCGAGATTACCGATAGCAGCATGTTATTTCCACCCCCGGGCCTGGGTTGGGATTACCGGCCCAAACTGATAAATCCTCATGACTCATCAACAAAATCACCTGAGAAAATCATGGCCCTGACTAAGTGTGTTGAAACGGGGGGGGCTGTCAATATTAGAGCTTTAAGATTTTAAAAGGATAACTGATAGTAACAGAGGCGCCAATTTAGAATAAAATAATTTAAAATCTGTTTAAAAGGAGGGGGGTTGGTGGTTACCACCCTCCGAAATATAATGACCAGCCAATAAGTGGTTGTACATAAATAATAAAATTTATTATAAGTTCTCCAGGCATGCAACGCGTTTCACGGGTCAAGAGCCCGCTTCATCAGGCAATCAGTGTTGGAGATACACTAAGATACAAAGATACGACTGTGTCACTCAAGAGGCCCAGCGCCAAATGTAAGATTTTAGATTTCCTATTTTTCTATGACACTAATAAAAACACAAATACAATGGATCAGTTCATTTCAGCACGCGGCTCTAAGAGCTGAGCGCTGAAGCTGGGCGTCATCATAGCAACAATGCTATGATGTGCGCCCCGTGTAGCAGTAATTCGGGGCTCCGAATCTATTAGAACCAAATAGAAAATTGGGGACCGGGGAGGATTTGACTCCCCAATATATATGACACAACCACCATATATGGTTTCCAGAAAAGCCCCGGAGCTGCCAGACTCCGAATTACATCTCCCTCCAAGTTGCAACAACTCTGAGGGGGAATAGTATTTAATGCCGCCTGTGAATTTAGCGGCAGCAGAGAGAGATGTTATTTGTCTCTCACCGTGCCAAACTGAGCGGCGCCGAAATAATATGTAACCCAAATACAAAGCCTTTTATGTAAGCATTATTTTATTGCCAGGCTTTTTTAATCATCTTAAAAAGGGCAGTCACTCGCAAACAGTAGATATGTTTTCCTCAATTCCTCAATTCCCTGTAACATTTCTAATTTATTTTAAATACCTATGTAATTATAAACCTAGACCAAAATTTGTGACTTTAATCTTACCTGGAGTACATTCTTCTGAATCCCCTTCTCTTTCTGTGCAGGACTCTGTAAGAAAACATTTGAGAGAATGTTAATCACTTAGCTACATGCTCTATTTAGTTTTGTGTACACTTAAAGGGGTTCTGTGGGGGTTTCTAAAGAGAAAAACTGCCACTTACCTTGGGCTTCTATGAGCCCCATGCAGCGGTAATGTCCCACGACGTCCTGCTCCCATCCGCCGTTCCCCGCAGCCGGCACCGGGCTATTATTCGTCTGACATACAGACGAATAATGCGCGTTGCCGTGCCTCCGCTCGCGTCATCTGAGGCTTACTGCGCAGGCGCAGTACAACGGAGCCTTGTACTGCGCTTGCGCAGTAAGCTTCCGATGACGCAGGCGGAAGCGAGCGGGTGCACGGCCACTCTAGCGCAGCCGCAGTTGGATCCCATGCCGCTTAGACCGGGGCTGGCGGCGGAGAACGGCAGATGGGAGGAGGACGGCGTGGGACATTACCGCTGCACCGGGCTGATAGAAGCCCAAGGTAAGTGTCCGTTTTTCTCTTCCACAACCCCCCACAGAACCCCTTTAATGTTAACCAGAGAGGATTAAAAGTAAAAATGTTTTATACATGCCTGGGGCTTCCTCCAGCCCCACATGCATGGATCGCTCCCACAGCGCCATCCTCAGCCTTCTCCCTCTTCGGTATTGGGTCCCGTAACTTAGGCAGTCACGGCCTGTCTGAACATGCGCAGTGCATGCTCTACATCTCTCTCCAGCAGCTGGGAGCTACTGTGCCTGCTCTGTACTATTCTCTGTCAGAGAGAGACAGAGGGAGCGCAATGCACTTGCATTGACTGGCTGAAGTTACGGGACTCAATATAAACACAAAATATCTTTTACTAAAGGGGAAATGTCAGTACAATAAAGCCATGTAGTATACTTGGAGAAGATAATAATTACATCACATTACATCAAAGAGAATCTGAGGCGCATCAGAAAGCCTCAATCCCGCCACTCTTCACCACTCCTGTGGCCAGATATCAGCCACTTTCACTTTTAATGACCCCTGGAGTCACAACACTGCAAGCTCTGCTGTGTGTGTCTCATCCCAGAACAGAGTGCAGGAAGGTGGGGAAGCAACATGGGAGAAGCAGGGGAGGGGCAGAGCTGCCATTTTAGAGCTGGGGAACACCCCTAGTGGGTGTGTCTCTACTTTAAGGGATGCCCCTTCCCCTTGAGGATTGCTGACATCTACATGTCTGCAATTCCGTGGGGTGACAGCGGGGCACAGGGGAGGCAGAGAGCAGTGTATAGGGGACACAGAGGCATGTCATGGGCCAGGGAACAAGTCGCCGTGACCCATTTGCATCTACCTGCACCTGCATTTTAAATACCTATGTAATGATAAACATAGAGTCAGATTTACATTTTCTGTGACTTTAATCTTACCTGGAGTACATTCTTCTGAATCACCTTCTCCTTCTGTGCAGGACTCTGCAAGAACATTTGTGAGAAAAGTAATATCTTAACTACATACTTTATTTCGTTTAGTGTACACTTAAGTGTGTACTTATAGCCAGGTTATTGTAATTAACTTGAAACTGGCTGTCTCCTTTCCAAAAAGGGGAAAACATTTAATTACTGAGTCCCCATTACATTTCTTATTTTTTTAAATGCTATGTGATGATAGATCTAGACTCAGTTTTGTACTTGTTGTGACTTTAATCTCACCTGTATTATTACATTGTTCTGAATCACCTTCTCCTTCAGTGCAAGGTTCTGTAAGACAATGTTGAGATTTGTATTTAAGATTTGAAAGAAAACTTCACACATAAGAGACTTCTCTGCTTACATCAATGACAAGGGGATTCATCAAAAAGTTTTTTTGTTTTTTTTCTGAGATGGCCTGATCAATCTCCAAATTCTAGCACTGGATTGGGAGACCAAATTTTATAGTTCAGTGGAACAAGGGTCTTACAACTGGCTTAGGTGAATTCTCCTCAAGTTGATTTCTACGCTTAAAGAGACTCTGAAGTCTCATTTCTTCAATTTGTTTAATGTAATGAAGTTTAGCATTATAGCCTAAAGGGGATCGCCGCAATCCCACAGAAAAACAAGGGTTTGTTAATAGAGAAAATGACCTGCAAAGTTCCACTACAGATTGTGCTGCCCTGGAGAGGCTGAGCTTTGAGCTGTAGCTATGCCTCTCCGCAGTCAATCTCTGCAGGTCTCCGCCTCCTCCCCACCCCTCTCAGTGAAAGAAGACTGTGAGGGGCGGGAGGAGGTGGCAATCAGCAGAGATTGACTGTGGAGAGGCAGAGCTACAGCTCAAAACTCTGCCTCTTCAAGGAAGTAAAGCCATGTGAGCCTGGGAGCTTTACAGGGCTTTTTCTCTATGAATAAACCCTAATTGTTTATCGGGATTGTGGCAATTCCCTTTAGGCCATAATGCTAAACATGATTACATTAAGAAAACATGGAAAAATGATACTTCAGAGTCTCTTTAAAAGCCACTCATTTAAATGGTAACATTAATCTAGCCTCTCTTAATACTCCACTCTAGCACATGCACCAAAAACTGTCAATAGCCACAACATTTTGACTGCCCAAGCTTTTTCAGTTTTACAACTCCAGGCATCCAAACTGCTTATTTCTTATGACTGTCATAATGAAGCCACCTGTAAAAATTATGGCCCAGGCTATTGGTGCCCATACACGGTACAATAAAAACATTTGATTTTCCTAATTATTTGACCAAACTGATCAAATTAAATGAACATTTAAAATAATCTTTTTATTCGATAAAGAACAATGAAAGATTATCCGATTTTTCAATAAAAATCTGATCAGACATGTTGGAAAAATCTTTATATTCAATCTAACGGAATCAACAAACAAAATTATCTAACCGTAAAAATATTGCACCATGTATGTACCATTAGTGTGCCCCTACAAAAACCTTCCCTGCACCCAGATGCAATGACCAGGTACAGACTTGTCTCTAACCTTCCCTTTCTGGGTAAGGTCATTGAAAAAGCCATATACCTCCAGCTAGAAGCCAAAATCTTACAAAACAACATTTATGACCCATTCCAGTCTGGCTTCAGGAAACATCACAGCACTGAAACTGCCCTCATCCAAATCTGCAACTGCCTGCTCATGGCAAGAGACAGAGGAGAGTGCTCCATCTTGATACTGCTAGACTTTTCTGCAGCCTTTGATACAGTTGACAATGACATCTTGATAAAGAGGCTACAGGAATACTGCAGCATTAATGGTATAGTTCTTCAGTGGTTCCAATGCTTCTTGAGTGGCAGAATCCAAAAAGTGTCCATGGGGCCCTTCCTGTCCACCCCTGTACCACTTAAGTATGGGGTGCCCCAGGGTTCAATCCTTTTCCCCTGGTTTTTGCACAATTTACATGTTTGCACTTGGAAAACAAATCCAAAAACATGGCCTAACATACCACTGCTATGACACTCAACTTTATCTTTTCTCCAAGCCTGGTGTGACAAACAGACTCCAACTATAACCGCCTGCTTAGGCAACTACAGCAATGGATGACTGGCAAGTGGCTGAGACTAAATGCCAATAAAACTGAAGTCCTTGTGTTCGGAGGGCAGCACATGGAAACAAACAACTTAACTTGCAGTCTTCACCACTGGGAATAGGAGGCACAGATCTACACAGCACTGAGCATGTGTGTAACCTAGGAGTTCTAATTGATGGGCAATTAAACTTCAGAACTCACATCTCTGCTGTGGTGAAATCATCCTATTTTCACCTGAAGAACATTGCAAAAGTCAAGCACCTCATCCCCCCAGAAGATCTGCCAACTCATGACTCGTTAATGAAATCACCTGAGAACATTGTGTTCCAGGCTAACTGTGTTGAAATAGGGAAGGGGGTGGGGCGCAATGGCAAAATGTCAATATTAGAACTTTAAGATTTCAGATTTCCTATTTTTCTGTGACACTTACAGAAACACAAATACAAAGACTTTTCTCTAAAAGTTATTTTATTGTCAGGTTTTTTGAATCATCTTAAAATTGACAGTCCACAATCAATACCTTTTTTTTTATTCCCTGTAACATTTCTGCTTTTATTCTAAATACCTATGCAATGATAAACCTATACTCAGAATTGCATTTGCTGTGACTTTAATCTTACCTTGCTTACATTCTTCTGAATCACCTTCTCCTTCTGTGCAGGACTCTGCAAGTAAAAATTTGAGAGAATAGCAATCACTTAACTACATACTATATTTAGTTTAGTGTACACTTAAAGGGAACCTAAACTGAGAAGGCTATAGATTTTTCCTTTTAAAATAATACCAGTTGCCTCACTCTCCTGCGGATCCTGTGTCTCAAATGTTTTTAGCAACAGCCCCTCAGCAAGCATGCATATCAGGTGCTCTGACTGAAGTCAGACTGGGTTAGCTGCATGCTTGTTTAAGGTGTGTGATTCAGCCACTACTAGAGCCAAAGAAATCAGCAGTACTGCCAAGCAACTATATTGTTTGAGGCTGCATTTCCACTTGTGCGGTGCGAATCGCCGCGGTAAATATTTGCATGCGGGTCTATGCGAATTTTCATGCAAATTTCCATGTTAATTCGCATGGATGACGATGTATGCGAATTTAACCATGGCAGTGCTGGTGTGCTTTTCCATTGTTTCTATGCGAATTCGCATAAAAATTCACATACCCAAACCTCATGCGAATTTCCTATTAAATACATTTTACGCGTTTCGCATAGAGGTATGCGGTATGCAAATTCTGATGGCTCTGCCATGCGAATTTTTTCTGCACAGAAAAACGCAAAGTGGAAACAGTCCCATTCACTTGTATTGCTATGTGAATTTGCATGCGAAAAACGCATGCAAATTCGCGATAGTGGAAATGAGCCCTAAAAGGAAACATCCATATCCCTCTCAGGTAAGGTTCCCTTTAAGATTGTACACTACCAATACCAGGTTATTGTAATGAACTTGAAACTGGCTATTCTCAAAACATGGGAAATTTAATAATTACTTAATTAATTATTTAGTCCCCACCAACTGTCTTGTTTTTTTTTAAATACCTATGTTATGGTAGACCTAGACTCAGTTTTGTACTTGCGGTGAATTTTTACCTGTATTATTACATTCTTCTGAATCACCTTCTCCTTCTGTGCAAGACGCTGTCAGAAAATGTTAAGATTTGTATTAAAGTTTTGAAAGAAAACTTCACATATAAGAGACTTTTCTACTTACTATTGAGTAAGGGGGTATTTATCATAAAGTAATTTTTTTTTAAGATGGCCTGATCAATCTCCAAATTCAGGAGACCTGGATTGGGAGATGATGTTCCACTGTTTAGTGTAAGAAGGGTCTTACAACTAGCCTAGGTGGGTTCTTCTTAATTAGATATCTACATTTGAAAGACACTACTTTTAATGCTGACCTAACCTATCTAAAATACTCCACTCTAGCACATGCACCAAAACCGGTTTCATTACTCCAGGTATCCAAACTGCTAATTTCTCATGACTGATCAATGAAGCCTCCTCAAAAAACTCATGATCCAGGCTATGTTTGTTAAAATGTGGGCAATAAGACAAAGCCAGTTTGTAAATACAGGGACTTTAAAATTTCAAATCTCCCATATTTCGGTGACAAGAAAAAACATTTACAAAGACTTTTAGGCACCCGCATTGCATGCATAGACACAGACAATATCTTTGACTAAAGGGGAACTTAAAGGAATACTATCGATTCACATATTTTTTTCAATTGACACAGGAATTGTTTGGGAAGTGCTGCTAAGTACTGGTGTATACATTTTAGTAGCAACCTCTTTGTTTACTGTTATCAAAATACTTTCAAACTTTACTGACGCCAAAACTGACGGCAGACTGAGCCATGAGGAGAGGGGAAATCCCCCTCACACTTGGGGCTTGATTCACAAAAGAGTGCTAACTGTTAGCACGGCCGTTTTCGTGCAAATGTTCGCATTGCGCGCGATCACGAATTTTTGATAATGTTTTTGCGCGCAGACGCAAATTTTCACACAAAATTGATATCGTTTTCACATAAAAATTTGCGTTTGCGCGCAAAAACGTTATCATTTTGTGCGAAAATTAACGTTCGCGCGCAATGCGAAAATTCGCGTGAAAACGGCCATGCTAACAGTTAGCACTCTTTTGTGAATCAAGCCCTTGATCAGTTAACTCTATGTGTAACTCTGTGTGTGACAGAGAAAAGAGCTGCAGCTTCTGTGTCCTGTGTTTCTGACTGACGTGTCTGAAGAGAGCAGAGGAAATGTAGCTAATTGTCACAGCTTTTTCATACTGTTTTTGCTTTCAGAGTTTGATAGGTTTGATATTTGCTTTCTGTAGTCTGATATGCAACTCTGGCTGTGCATTGAAGCAGACACCCCTTCTGCAATTGATTTGTCCCAATATAGCTAAATCCTACCCTCAATAAATTACAGCTTTTGCCTCTGATATTTAACATGAAAAGTAGGAAAATGTTTACACAGTTACTTAGACATTATTTGTACATTGTCATTTTAGAACACTTGGGTATTGATAGTATTCCTTTAAAGAAATTCTATCGAAGAAAGTATTTTTGTGACAACATTAGCAACTGATGTAAAATCAATATAAATAAAGGACTCTGCACATATTTTCGCTCTGTAGTGCATTTTATATCCTAGGTACATTTAAGTCAGTGTCCCCTGAGAACACTGACGGCGTCGGGACAGAGGAATAGTCCACCTTTGCGGGGAGGCCTTTGATATAAAAACAGGACGTCATCATGCTCCTGGCTCCCGTACCCCTCCTCTCCTCCTCCATCAGAACACACAGAGATGTTTGAAATACGTGAGAACTTCTCTCGCTGCTATTATGCCGCCCACTCCCCTCCCCAACGTGAGTTTTAACAGTAATTTCTGTGATGCCCGTCAGGGTCTCTCCCTTCTCTCACTCTGGTCCTGTACTTCTGTCACTGTGCTTCTTTGCACACGCTGTGTCCGCCACCTCATTGGAGGTTTTTCCTTGCTATGCACAAACAACTAAGCAAAGGAGAACAGAAGGGTCTTGTTATGCTCTGCACTGTCTATACTAAATCACATTCAAAGTGCTCTGCAGAATGGTATGTTTCAGCTCTCCTTTGCCTGGTTGTTTGCCGTTGTATAGCAACGACAAACCTCCAGTGATGCTGTGGACACAGCCAAAGTGTGTTCAGAGAAATTCATGAGAGGAGTGAGAGAAGGGGGGAGAAGCTCTGGGCTCCTGTTATATCCTATAGATGGGCATACTAGCAGAAATACAGGGCAGGAGGGAGAGAAGCTCTCGGCTCCTCTTATCTACTGACAGGCGGCACGAGTGAGTTACAGGTCGTGGGGAGGGGAGGCTTCACTACTCAGCGAGGTCACTTACAAAAGTGGACAATTCCTCTGTCCACTGTTGTCTATGGGCAGCTGTTAAAACAGTTTCCTAGGGGGAAAAAAACACTACACAGCAACAATATATACAGAGTCCTTTATTTATATTTCTGTTAAATCCATTACTAATGTTGCCTCAAAAGTATGTATTTCGATAGTATTCCTTTAAGTACAGTAAAGCCACAAAGTATATTTGAAGAAAATATTAATAACTTAATTTTAGAGAATCCAAGGCAGAAATAATTTATAAAAAACAAAAACACACTTCCTGATCCGGGGGGCTAGCTGGTTCAGGTAGCCTCAATCCCACTGCTCTCCGTCACTCGACTGGCAAGATATGAGACACTTTCAGTGACCCCTGGGGACACGACGCTGAAAGCTCTGCTCTGTGTGCTTCATCACAAGAGCAGAGTGCAGGGAGGTGGGGGAGCAATATGGGAGAGGCAGGTGTAAGGCAGAGCTGCCCTATTAGAGCTGGAGAAGGGGCATAAGGAATGCCCCTAGTGGGCAATTTGCAGGACACCCCTTCCTCCTGAGATTGCTGACAAACTACATGTCAACAATTTTGGGAGGGTGGCAGGGGGGTGCAGGGGAGGCAGAAAGCAGTGCATAGACGACAAAGAGGCATGTCATGGACCATGCATCCTATAGGTCCCCCTGAGCCACCTCAGGTACACTTTAACGTATTACTATATTTAGTTTTGTGTACACTTAAGGGTGCAAGTATAGCCATTTTTTTATTAACTTAAAACTGGCTGTCTAAAACAAGTAGATAACTTTTAATTATTTATTACATTTCTTTTTTTTTAATTTTTTTAAAAATACCTTTGTAACGGTAGACCGAGACTCAGATTTGCATTTGCTGTGACCTTTATCTTACCTGTATTATTACATTCTTCTGAATCACCTTCTCCTTCAGTGCAGGGCTCTAAGAAAATGTAAAAATTTGTATTTAAGATTTGAAAGAACATGTAACACATAAGAGATTTCTTTACTATTAATCATAAAGTTACTTTTTTCCGAGATGGCCTGATCAATCTCCAAATTCTAGCACTGGATTGAAAGATGACGCTCCACACTTTAGTGTAACAAGGGTCTTACAACTAGTCTATGTGGATTCTTAACTAGATCTCTACATTTGAAAGACACTACTTTTAATGCTGGTCTAACCTATCTAAAATATTCTACTCTAGCACATGCACCAAAAACTGACAATAACCACATCATTTTGACTGCACCAGCTTTTCCAGTTTTACTACTTCAGGCACCCAAACTGCTAATTTCTTATGACTGATTAATGAAGTGTCCTGAAAAACTCATGATCGAGGCTATGTTTGTTGAAATGGGCAAAATAAGACAAAGTCAATATGTAAATATGGGGACTTTTACAATTTAGATTCCCCATATTTCTGTGACAAGAAAAAAATATCTTCTAGGTACCCGCAGTGCATGCATAGATACAGAATATCTTTGACTAAAGTGGAACCTTAGTACAATAAAGCCACATAGCATACTTGGAGAAAATAGTATTTAGTTAATTTAATAAGAATCTGAGGCAAGATACACACTTCCTGATCCAGGGGGCTAACCATGGTTTTTTGGTAATCCTCTGGCCAGACATGAGCCACTTTCAGTAACCCCTGGGGTCATAACACTGCAAGCTCTGCTCTTTGTGCTTCATCGCAGAGCAGAGTGCAGGGAGGCAGGGGAGTGGCATAGGAGAGGTGGGGGTGAGTCAGAGCTGCCCTATGGCTGTATAGTGTACTAATTAAGGGCACCGCCTTTGACATGGGAGACGAGGGTTCAAATCCTGGTTAGGGTCAGTATCTACTCAGTAAGGAGTCCAAGGCAAGACTCCCTAACACTGCAGGGTGGCCTCTTGAGCACGCCCCAGTGGCTTCAGCTCTTGAGAGCTTTGAGTCAGACAGGAGAAAAGCACTATACAAATGTACAGATTATTATTATTATTATTATAGAGTCACTAATGGGTGTTTTTCAAGAATGCCTCTCCTGTAAGGGACTTCCCTTCCCATCGAGATTGCCGACAAGCTGCATGCAATGAGGGCAGAGAGGGAGGCAGAGAGCAGTGCATAGGGGACACAGAGGCATTTCATGGACCAGGGAACATGCCTCTATGTCCCATTAGACCCCGCCCCCACACCGCCTCAGTACATTTCACTAAGTACAATATTTAGTTTTGTGTACACTTAAGAGTGCAAAGTATAGCCGCATTTTTTATTAACTTAAATTAAGTACAATAAAGCCACAAAGTATACTTGAAGAAAAAATAATCACTTAATTTTTAGATAATCCAAGGCAGAAACATTTTATTTAAAAAAAACACACTTCCTGATCCGGGGGGCTAGCTGGTTCAGTTAGCCTCAATCCCGCTGCTCTCCGTCACTCCACTGGCAAGATATGAGCCACTTTCAGTGACCCCTGGGGACACGACGCTGAAAGCTCTGCTCTGTGTACTTCATCACAAGAGCAGAGTGCAGGGAGGTGGGGGAGCGATGTGGGTGAGGCAGGGGTAAGGCAGAGCTGCCCTATTAGAGCTGGGGAAGGGGCATACGGGATGCCCCTAGTGGGCATTTTGCAGGACACCCCTTCCCTCTGAGATTGCTGACAAACTACATGTCAACAATTTTTTGGGGGGTGCAGGGGAGGCAGAAAGCAGTGCATAGATGACAAAGAGGCATGTCATGGACCATGGAACATGCCTCTGTTTCCTATAAGTCCCCCTGAGCCACCTCAGGTACACTTTAACTAATTACTATATTTAGTTTTGTGTACACTTAAGAGTGCAAGTATAGCCATTTTTTAATTAACTTACAACTGGCTGTCTAAAACAAATAGATAACTTTTAATTATTTAGTCCCCATTACATATCTTTTTGTTGAGAGTTATATTCAAGATTTGAAAGACAGAATTTGAAGAAAACTTTGCAAAAAAACAAACAAAAAGAGATGTCTCTACTCACAATAGAGACAAGTGGGATTAATCATGAAGTTATTATTATTTTTTTCTCCGATGGCCTGATCAATCTCCAAACTCTACCATTGGCTTGGGAGACCAAGCCTCACAGTACAGTGGAACAAAAGTCTTACAACTGGCATAGATGGATTCACCTTAAGTTGTTCTCTTAACTTAAAAGACACTACTCTTAATACTCCGCTCTGGCACATATAATTATGACAGCACCAACATTTCCAGTTTTAAACTACCTGCGCTCAAACAGATAAATACTCATGACTCATCAATGAAACCACCTGAGCATATCATGGCCTAGGCTAAGTGTGTTGAAACGTACTGAAACATTAAGATTTAATATTTCCTATTTTTTAATGACACTAATAAAAACACAGGTAAAAAGACTTTTATCTAAAATTTATTTTATTGCCAGGCTTTTTTAGGCCTCTTTCACACAAAGACGTTGCGTTTTCGGAAATGTTAAAGTCGCATAACGTACCCCTAATGCAACACCTGGTGGTGTTGAAGGCAGGTCCGGATTTGGGGAAAGGCCCCCAAGGCCTGTTCCTAGGGCACCAGAATCTACGAGAATCTAAAGGGTGGCAGGTGGTGACAGGCTGATGACAAGTGCTGTCACTAGCGCGGTAAGAAGAACCTCTCCGCAAATCAGCAGCCTCCTCCGCCGGCCCCTTTACAATGGCTTGGAGTAAGCCTCTCTTCCAGGCAGCATGGGAGTCCCCCATCCACCGGGAGATCGGCCGCCGCCAGATGCTATCCCCTGTCGACAATCCCCCCGCCCCCAGCAGGAGCCTGTGCGGATGTCTTCTCTCCCCCCAAACCCCTAGAGAGAGCGGGAGCAGCAGAGTAACGTACCTCTCCAGACTTCCAGCGCTGCCGCCGAAGTTTCCTCTGTCAGCCGCATGCTGTGCATCTCTCCCTCTCCTGCTGGCATCTCTCACATGTTGTGACTCTCGGGCAAGTTACCGGTGAGTCACTTGACAGGAGTCGCCAGCAGGAGAGGGAGAGATGCACGGTGGCTGACGGCGGAAACTTCGGCGGCTGCGCTAGAAGTCTGGAGGCTGGAGAGGTACTCTGCTCCCGTTCTCTCTAGGGGTTTGGGGGGAGGAAGGGGTGATCATCCACACTGGTTTCTGGGGGGGGGGAGTGGCAGTTGACAGGGGACAACATCGGACAGCCGCTTTCCAGGGAAAAAGGGGGGGGGGTTACAGAATCTGACTACCTATAATAAGGGGGGGAGGGGGACATGCCTACTGGCTAGCTATACTGGGGGGGGAGAAAATCTGACTACCTATACTAAGGAGGGGGGGGGGAGGGGACATGCCTGCTGGCTACCTATACTGGGGGAGGGGGAGAGAATCTGACTACCTATACTAAGGGGGGCATGCCTGCTGGCTACCTATACTGGGGGGAGGGGAGAGAATCTGACTACCTATACTAAGGGGGGGGACATGCCTGCTGGCTACCTATACTGGGGGGAGGGGGAGAGAATCTGACTACCAATACCAAGGGGGGGACATGCCTGCTGGCTAGCTGTACTTGGGTAAGGGGGGTGACATAATCTGACTACCTATGCTAAAGGGGGGACATGGCTGGCTACCTATACTGGAGGGGGGGAACTGGTGACAGAATCTGACTACCTATACTAAAGGGGGATGTGGCTACTGGCTACCTATACTGAGGGGGGGGGGAGAGAATCTGACTACCTATACTAAGGGGGGACATGCCTGCTGGCTAGCTATACTGGGGGGGGGGAGAATCTGACTACCTATTCTAAGGGAAGGACATGCCTGCTGGCTATATATACTGGGGGGGGGGGAGAGAATCTGACTACCTATACTAAGGGGGGACATGCCTGCTGGCTAGCTGTACTTGGGTAAGGGGAGATGACATAATCTGACTACCTATACTAAAGGGGGGACATGGCTGGCTACCTATACTGGGGGGGGGGGGGGGAATCTGACTACCTATGCTAAGGGGGGGGGGGGGGACATGCCTGCTGGCTAGCTATGCTTGGGTAAGGGGGTGACATAATTTGACTCTGACTAGGGGGGACATGGCTGGCTACCTATACTGGGGGGGGGGGCAACTGGTGACAGAATCTGACTACCTATACTAAAGGGGGATGTGGCTACTGGCTACCTATACTGGAGGGTACCTATACTGGGGGGGGTAGAATCTGACTACCTATACTAAAAGGGGGTGGGAGCATGGCATTTGGCTACCTATTCTGTGGGGGGGGGGGAGGGGGAAGCATCTGGCTACCTATACTAAAAAAGGGGACACACACCTGTTTACCTATACTAAGGGGGTGGACAGAATCTGGCTACCTATACTGGGGTTCATGAACATATTCAGCCCCCTCATTGCTGCCCAGGAGTCAGGACCCTATTTTTTTCATGGCTGCAAGTGCAACTGCACTGGGCACGCATGAGTATGGTCCTCACTTTCCTATTAGCACAAAGTCACTTGAGCAAAGAGGAAACAGACATGCACAAAAGTCTTTGAGCTACTGGGCATGTGTGGACCATGCTTGTGCAGATCCAGTATGGTTGCACACAGATGGGAGTGTTGCAGCCACAGGGTAGATGAGGGTCCCAGGCAGCAGTGAGGGGTCGGAATATGTTCAGAGGATCTCAGGGCAGGAACAGTGGGCACCGAAAGGATCTATTAAGGTAAATATTTTTTGTATTTTGTGTCAGGTTCATGTTAAGACTTTTTCCTTGGCGGAAAGGTTAAGTTTGGGGCTGCTGAGATGTTGTGTTTGTGTGTGTGTGTGTGTGTGTGTGTGTGTGTGTGTGTGTGTGGGCGAGGGGGCGGCTGGTGACAGTGGGCCTTGGGCGGTAAAAGGTACAAATCCGGCCCTGGTTGGAGGTGGACGCCAGAGTGAGCTGCGTTGTGCGGCTGCTGGTGCACCTTTTTTGGCTGATACTCTGCGGGGACCACGTCATCGGAACACTCCGCATCACGTGGTCCCACCAGCCAATCAGTGGTCGCTCCAGGAAGTAAACACTGCAGTAGTGATGGGAAGTCCGGCTCTTTTCAATGAATCAATTCATTGAAAAGAGCCGGACTTCCTATCTCTACTGTTCAGAATCGATTCAGAGGCAGAGCAGCAGGACTGAACCTAGTAATGGGAAGTCCGGCTCTTTTCAATGAATTGATTTTGTACAGTAGCGATAGGAAGTCCATCTCTTTTCAATGAATCGATTCAATGAATTGAGCCGAACTTCCCATCACTACACTGCAGTGCAGTGAATATTAATTAGCCATGTGGCTAACAATAGCGGACTCTCCCCTCCTCCTCTCCTGCTCAAAATAAAAACAAAACAAAGTACACAATACTGAGCATGTGCAAACAGTCTAACACGGCTAAAGCCACGTAGAACGCACAGCATGCTGCACTTTCAAGTAATGTCCAGCGTTACACTGTAACGCAACGTGGGCACTGTGAACAGCTTATTGATTTTTCATTACTGGGAGTTGGGCTGCGTTACAGGCTGCTCTAACGTGCGCCTGTGAAAGCATTGGCAGTCCCAATGTGAAAATTGGCAGTCCACAAACAGTCAATACCTTTTTTTTCTGAATTCCCGACAATATGTCTGATTTATTTTAAATACTTGTGTAATGATAAAGCTAGACTCAGATTTGTGTTTTCTGTGACTTTAACCTTACCTTGCTTACATTCTTCTGAACCCCCTTCTCCTTCAGTGCAGGACTCTGCAAGAAAACATCAATGAGGATATTAATCACTTAATGTATGCTTATTTTAGTTGTGTGTACACTTAAGAATGTATTTATAGCCAGGTTATTGTGATTAACTTGTAACTGGCTGTCCTCAAAAAGTGGAAAAAGTTTAATTATTTACGGTAGTTCCCATTACATTTCTTATTATTTTTTTTTAAATACCTGTGTAACGATAGACCCAGACCCAATTTTGTATTTGCTGTGACTTCAATCTTACCTGTATTATCACATTCTTCTGAATCACCTTCTCCTTCAGTGCAAGATTCTGTGAGAAAATGTTAAAATTTGAATTCAAGATTTGAATTTAAGATTTGCAGCCCCTTTAGTGCTATTTTCAGCTGCCCTTATGGAGAGTAGAGATGGGCCGAACCTCCGATTTTCGGTTCGCAAACCTACCGCAAAAGTTTGGTTCGCGCAAACGTTCGCGAACCACAATAGTCTTCAATGGAGAGGCGAACTTGTAAATTAAGAAAATATTATAATGCTGGCCAGAAAAATGATGGAAAAGATGTTTCAAGGGATCTAATACCTGGACGGAGACATGGTTGAGTGGATACACGTCAAAAGTCTCTGTAAAAAACCTAAATTTGACGCAAACCACTTTTTTAAGGTCAGAAATCACATCGAATGTTGAATTGCAGGCCTAAACTGCTTTACAACATCTTACATGTGTATACATCAATCAGGAAGTGTAATCTCCTCTCCTCCTCCTCCTCCGGAGGAGGATCTTGTCTTCCAGGGATGTGTAGGATGTCAAAAGCACACTCACATACATTAGCCAGGAATCGAACCCAGATCAACTGCTTGGAGGGCAGCTATGCTCACCACTACACCACCAACACTACAGGCTGAAGCCTGCCTAGCTGGCCTGGGAAGGATGAAAAGCTAGGTGGTCATGCAACCATTCCTGCTAACCTGAAGATTACTTGTGTCTTACAACACATTGGCTTAAGACTTTACCAAATCCAATGCTCCAATATGGGGAAGCGTCTCTGTTTGCTGTTTTTTTGTTTTGGTTTTTTTTGAAGTGTGGTGTCACAGTTCACTCATCTCTCTCAACTACAAGAAGGGCCCAGGAGTAGTCTTAACTACCATAATATCTATGTTACGGCAGGGCCCTTATTACACTTTCTGTTACAGGGCTATGGAAACCGTTTTGCCCATGCGATAAAGCGAGGTGCTAAAATGAAATCATGCCTAGCAGAGGATAGTTTTGATCCATCAACCTCTGGGTTATGGGCCCAGCACACTTCTGCTGCGCCACTCTGCAGTCTGCTTACATTTATATACAATCTGAAGAGCTCAGCTTGAGGGTCTCTTGGGGGTCTTTTCCACGTGGGTGGCCTACCAGGAAGTGGCAGGAAGTGGGTTGAGGGTCCGGCCTGGAGGTAATGACTGGCAGTGATGGGTTGCTGGCGACTAGTGTCGGGTGGTGTGACTCGCAGCACTGCAAAGGCCTGTCTGTGATGCCGGGGCTGTGTGACGAGTGGTGGAGGACTCGTCTGTGTGCAGCGGCGATGAGCTTCCTATGCGATGGATTAGCAACAGTGGAGGAGAGCGGTACACTTAACAGCAGTGGGAGTGAGTGGTGGTCTGGCCCCAAACAGCAACGGTGGATCGGGAGCTCAGAGAACATCCTGGTAGCGGCAGTGTTTCCTGGTCTGAGCACGTGGGCCAGAACAGCTGATGACCTGAGCTTTTGATCAGCCGGCGGACCGCAGTCCGATGGCTGGTATCGCACAAGACCGGCATGCCTGTGACCTCCACAACTTGCCCTGGAGGTAGAGGGGTTCGGAGGTGAGTTAAGAAGGCAGATTACAAAGAAAAATAGAAAAAAGCCTGGAGTTCTGTGGCCGTGGCGACAGTGTAAAGCGCCATCTTATTTACTATTAATCATAAAGTTACTTTTTTCTGAGATGGCCTGATCAATCTCCAAATTCTAGCACTGGATTGAAAGATGACACTCCACACTTTAGTGTAACAAGGGTCTTACAACTAGTCTATGTGGATTATTAACTAGATCTCTACATTTGAAAAACACTACCTTTAATGCTAACCTTACTTATCTAAAATATTCCACTCTAGTACATATACCAAAAACTGACAATAGCCACATCATTTTGACTGCACCAGCTTTTCCAGTTTTACTTCTTCAGTAGAGATGGTCCAAGCGGTTTGACCGCAAACTTATTTGCGCAAACTTCGGTGGTTCGCGTTCGCGGTGAACCGCAAACTATATGCGAGTTTGACCCGCTCTCTATACTACATCATTAGGGTCAATTTTGACCCTCTACATCACAGTCAGCAGACACAGGGTAGCCAATCAGGCTACACTCCCTCCTGCATCTCACACCCCCCCTCCTTAATAAAGGCAGGCAGAGTCAGCCTCTTCACTCACTCGTGTGGCTGCAGTAATTAGAGAAGGAAAAGGAACGTGCTGTAGACATAGGGAAATCTTAGTTAGGCTCTTGTTAGGCTTGTTAGCTTGCTCCTTGCTGATACTTATTGCTAAAAGCACTGCTCAACAGCTCTTTTGAGAGCTAATGTTGTTCTTGTGATGTATTTTTTTTTGTGTGTCCCACAGAAACTTGTTGCCTATACAGCCCTGTCAGTCAGTTGCAGCTGGCCCTTGGCCCCTTGTTAATTCCTACTGTGCCACTGCCAGGCCTAGCGCATTCAGTGACTACCTGTGTGTGTGACCGCTGCACATTTGTAATACCAATTACTGAATACCTACCTGTTCAGTGCACCTACTTACGTGAGCAAACGCAGTATTATATACCACCAGTAACTGCACCTGTGGTTCCCGGTACCTGTGTGTGTGACAGATGCACATTTGTAATACCAATCACTGTATACCTACCTGTCCAGTGCACCTGCCTACGTGAGTGCATGCAGTGTTATACACCACCAGTCACTGCACCTGTTCACGGTACCTGTGTGTGTGACAGCGGCACATTGTATTGATACCAGTCACTGCATATCTACCTGTTCAGTGCACTTACCTACATGAGCACATGCAGTGTTATATACCACCAGTCAGTCACTGTACCTGTTGTTCACAGTACCTGTGTGT
Organism: Hyperolius riggenbachi; assembly: GCF_040937935.1. Lineage (NCBI taxonomy): Eukaryota > Metazoa > Chordata > Amphibia > Anura > Hyperoliidae > Hyperolius > Hyperolius riggenbachi. Next base: position 49,304,670 of record NC_090648.1, read on the forward strand.
GTGACAACTGCACATCTGTAATTCCAATCACTGCATTCCTACTTGTTCAGTGCACCTACCTACGTGAACGCATGCAGTGTTATATACCACCAGTCACTGCACCTGTTCACGGTGCCTGTGTGTGTGACAGCCGCACATTAGTATTACGAATCACTGCATACCTACTTATTCAATGCACCTACCTACGTGAGCGCTTTCAGTGTTATATACCACCAGTCACTGCACCTGTTCACGGTACCTGTGTGTGACAGGATGAACAACCGCAGCAGGCATTGCAGGGGGCTTGTGCTGCTCAACTTTCCCGTGGTATTGTTCATGGCTGGGGGGAGGAGGATAACTTACCTGACATCACTGAGGAAGAGCAAGAGGAGATGGATAGTACGTCTGCATCCAAATTTGTGCAGATGGCGTCTTTCATGCTGTCCAGCCTGTTGAGGGACCCCCGTATAAAAAAAACTCAAGGGAATGAGCTGTACTGGGTGGCCACGCTACTAGACCCCTCGGTATAAGCACAACGTGGTGGAGATGTTTCCAAATCCCCATAAGGCAGAGAGGATGCAGCACTTGCAGAACATGCTGGCAACTATGCTTTAAAGTGCGTTTAAGGGTGATGTCACAGCACAACGGAATAAGTAATCCTTCTCCCATGTCCATGCAGGCAAGGACAGGATGCTCTAGCGATCTCATTGTGATGTCGGACATGCAGACATTCTTTAGTCCAATGCCTCACCTTAGCCCTTCCTGATCCACCCTCCACCAATGCCTGGACCAGCAGGTAGCTGACTACCTGGCCTTAAGTGTGGATGTAGACACTGTGAGCAGTGATGAACCCCTGGACTACTGGTACTGGGTGCGCAGGCTTGACCTGTGGCCAGAGCTGTCCCAATTTGCCATCCAACTTCTGACTTGCCCTGCCTCAAGGATCCTGTCAGAAAGGACCTTCAGCGCAGCTGGAGGCATTGTCACTGAGAAAAGAAGTCGCCTAGGTCAAAAAAGTGTTCAGTACCTCACCTTTATCAAAATTAATGAGGCATGGATCCTGAAAGGGCTACTGCCCGCCCGAAGACTAAGTCAGTCCCCACACACAGCATCTCTGCCTGTACGCTGTGTGACTGCCTGCCCCAAGACTAAGTCGCTCCCCACACAGCCTCTCTGCCTGCAGGCCGCTTAACTGCCTTCTCCTCCACCACCAACAGGGTCCAGGACTCCAGGCGGCCGCTATAATAATTTTTCTGGTGCGTGTACATGCCTGCCTAATTTTTCTGGCTGGCCTTCAGCTGCAACAACAAAACAAAAGGCATGAACATGTGTCAATTCCCCTTCCTGATCGTTACCTTGCCGCGGTGAAGAGGCTTGCGTATCACAATGAAGCAATGACCACTGGCTATATGAGTGTCTCGGGGGGAGGGGGTGGGGGGCACACCCAAGATAATAAGGTCATTGCTTCATTGTGGACAGATCAAATTCGATCAGCTGGACAGTCACTGTTGTTCTATCAATGAGCTACCACAGCCTGGCGACCATATGGGCTTGAAAACCGCCATAACCTGCACTCTCGCCATGGTGCACACCAATCCAGCACGGCCGTCTTAATTACACTCCCTGATTGATGTATACACATGCAAGATGTTTTAAAGCACTTTAGTCCTGCAATTTAGCATTGCAATGTGATTACTGCCCTTAAAACACTGTTTTGCGTCACATCCAGATTTTTCCCCGGGACTTTTAGCATCTATCCAACTCCGCCATGCCCCCTCTCCAGGTTTTAGACCCCTTGAAACTTCTTTTCCATCACTTTTGTGGCCAGCATAAATGTTTGTAATTTTTAAAGTTCGCATCCCCATTGAAGTCTATTGCGGTTTGTGAAAGTTCGCAGGTTCGTGAACTTTTGCGAAAGTTTGAGGTTGGCGAATTGAAAATCGGAGGCTCAAGCCATCTCTATTCTTCAGGCACCCAAACTGCTAATTTCTTATGACTGATTAATGAAGTGTCCTGAAAAACTCATGATCTAGGCTATGTTTGTTGAAACGGGCAAAATAAGACAAAGTCAATATGTAAATATGGGGACTTTTACATTTAGATTCCCCATATTTCTGTGACAAGAAAAAAATATCTTCTAGGTACCCGCAGTGCATGCATAGATACAGAATATCGTTGACTAAAGTGGAACCTTAGTACAATAAAGCCACATAGCATACTTGGAGAAAATAGTATTCAATTAATTGAATTAGAATTCGAGGCAAAACACACACACTCCCTGATCCAGGGGCTAACCATGGTTTTTTGGTAATCCTCTGGCCAGACATGAGCCACTTTCAGTAACCCCTGGGGTCATAACACTGCAAGCTCTGCTCTTTGTGCTTCATCGCAGAGCAGAGTGCAGGGAGGCAGGAGAGTGACATAGGAGAGGTGGGGGTGAGGCAGAGCTGCCCTATGGCTGTATAGTGTACTAATTAAGGGCACCACCTTTGACATGGGAGACCAGGGTTCAAATCCTGGCTAGGGTCAGTATCTACTCAGGAAGGAGTCCAAGGCAAGACTCCCTAACACTGCAGGGTGGCCTCTTGAGCACGTCCCAGTGGCTTCAGCTCTTGAGAGCTTTGAGTCCGACAGGAGAAAAGCACTATACAAATGTTCAGATTATTATTATAGAGCTGGGAAAGGGGCATTAGGAATGTCACTAGTGGGTGTTTTGCAAAAATGCTTCTCCTGTATGGGACTCCCTTTCCCCTCTTGATTGCCGACAAGCTACATACGGGAGGGGTGAAAGCAGCATAGAGGGAGGCAGAGAGCAGTGCATAGGGGACACAGAGGCATGCCATGGACCAGGGAACATGCCTCTGTGTCCCATCAGCCCCCCCCCCCCCCGCACCGCCTCAGTACATTTAACTAAGCACTTTATTTAGTTTTGTGTACACTTAAGAGTGCAAAGTATAGCTGTATTTTTTTATTAACTTAAAACTGGCTGTCTGAAACAAGTAGATAACTTCAGTCCCTATTATATTTCTTTGTTTGTTACACCTTTGTAACGGTAGACCGAGACTCAGATTTGTATTTGCTGTGACTGTAATATTACCTGCATTATTACATTCTTCTGAATCACCTTCTCCTTCATTGCAGGACTCTGTAAAAAATGTTGAGATTTATATTCCAAATATATTTAAAAGACAGATTTTGAAGAACACTTCACACAAAAAAAGGAGATTTCTGTACTTACATTAGCAGGGCCGGATTTGTACTTTCCAGCGCCCTAGGCCGGCTGTCACCAACCGCCCCCCCCATTCTGTCCAACTCTGACTAGTTTGAACGGGCCTCCCTCTGTTTTGCTGCTTTGCCCCATTCAACAAAGAAGCAGTGCATGCTCTGTCCACGCCTTGTAATTTTGCGCTCCTGTCTGCATGCACAGCAGGCGATAGTGTTCTGGGCTTGCATACTTCAGAAATGATGCTCATGTATGAGCACTCAGCAGCACTTGTCAAGTACACATATCCATAACACTCCCTTGGCTCCTGTGTACCTGCATACAGGAGTGCAAAATCACAAGGAGCCCCAGTGGACAGCGCTGCTTCTTTGTCCTCTGTGTGACTTGGTGCCGTCAGAGCCACAAATAGGGGACAGTGCAGCACAATGGAGAGAAGCCCATCCAAACCAGAGAACAGGTAAGTAGGATCCGCTACCTGTACCTAGGATGTGCTAGGTACACATGATGCAATTTTCTGACAGATTTACTGTCAGGTCGATTATTTCCATCATGTCTGATCTAATTTCAATTTTTCGATCAATTTGCTGTTCACTTCTATGAAAAATCATTCAGAAAATTGATTGGAAAGCAGATCAGACATGTTGGAAATAGTCGATCTGACAGTAAAGCTGTCAGAAAATTGCATCGTGTGTACCCAGCATAAGCTCAGGTGTACTTTACACAGTGACAATTTAGCACTTAAGACAGATCTTAAAATCAGTTAGCAGGAAGTTTTGTAACAGAATAACACTTTTTATTGGCTAACCAAAAGAAATACAGTGAGCCTTTGGTTAATGAGCCGTCTTCAGACTTTGTTACTGTATACAAGATGTTAGGCACACAGCTATATATACAGTCAGCAGGAGATGCATTGATTGTTTTGTAAATATAAATAAATGTAACACAGTTGTCATTCTGTTTCAAAACATCCTGCTTTCACTGATGGTCAACACAGTACTTTGCTGGCAAAAAAAAAAGCCAGGAAAGAGTTAAACTGTAGCACAAAGAATGTTGTTGTCCTTCTCTAGGAGGAAAAAGAAAAGCCATAAATTTAACAGATCTGAGGTCTTTAAAAGCACTGACCTACTAATAATAAACTAACATCAGTCAGGGAGGGGGAGAGCTGCTAATTCCTGCCCGTGAATGCGTGCTGTATGAGATAAACATAGATAGTTCTGCTACTTGAGCCCATATATTTTTCTTCTCACAGCAGATTGTTTGTCCCTTCTCATCATACAGGTGACAGCAAATGCTGACTGCCATAACAAACACTTTGCACAAGTAAGAGAGATGCAGGGATCTCTGAAATTCAGGCAGACCAGAGCAAAGCAGGAGAGGTGATTTTCTTTGACATGTGACCTCTTATCTCTCCAAGTCCTGCGTCCTGCTCATTTTTATCGCCCTAGGCCATGGCCTCTGTGACCTTCCCAGAAATCCAGGCCTGTACATTAGAGACAAGTGGGATTTATTATGAAGTTATTTTTTTTTCCTTGGATGGCTTGATTAATTCCCCAATTCTAGCACTGGATTGGGAGACCAAGCTATACAGTTCAGTGAAGCAAGGGTCTTACAACTGGCATAGAGGGATTCTCCTCAAGTTTAAAGACACTACTCTTAATACTCTGCTCTGGCACATATGATTATGTTATGATTATGACAGCACCAACATTTCCAGTTTGAAACTCCATGGGCCCAAACTGATAAATCCTCATGATTCGTCAATAAACCCATCTGAGAACATCATGGCCCAGGCTAAGTATTTTGAAATGTACTGAAACTTTAAGATTGCAGATTTACTTTTTTATGATACTAATAAAAACACAAATAAAAAAATGTATCTAAAAGTACTTTTATTGCCAGACTTTTTTAATCATCTTAAAATTGACAGTCGATACCTTTTATTTTTCTTAATTCCGTGCAACATTTCTGATTTGTTTTAAATACTAGTGTAATGATAAACCTAGACTCAGATTTGCATTTGCTGTGATGTTAACCTTACCTGGAGTACATTCTTCTGAATCCCCTTCTCCTTCAGTGCAGGACTCTGCAAGAAAACATTTGAGACAATATTAATCCCTTAACTATATACTTTATTTAGTTTTGTGTACACTTACTAGTGTACTTATAGCCAGGTTATTGTGATTAACTTGAAACTGGCTGTCCTCAAAAAGTGGAAAACATTTAATTATTTAGTCCCCATTACATTTCTTATTTTTTGAATACCTATGTAATGATAGACCTAATCTTACCCGTTTTATCACTAGAGATGGGCTGAACATCTAAAATGTTTAGGTTTGCAAGTTTGGAACACACATTTCCTCAAAAAATTGTAAATCTACTATTCGCAGCAGGCTCCATATACTTACATGGCAGTTGAATGGCCGACAACTTTAGCAGTTAATAGTATAGCAATGCTCCCTTAAGTGCTAGAAACACCAAATTAGTGGGGTATGTACATTTTTATTTAAAAAACAAAACAAAAACAAAACACACCTCCTGATCTGGGGGGGGGGGGGGGGGCTATCCGGATCATGTAGCCTCAATCCTACTGCTCTGTTCCACTCCTCTGACCAGATATGGGCCCCTTTCACTTTCAGTGACCCTGGGGTCACGACGCTGCAAGCTCTGCTCTGTGCAGGGTTGGACAGGGCCGGCGAGAGCTCAGGATTTTTCCTGGTGGGCCTTTTAATTACAATGATGTCACATGACGACAGTGGCCCCCGGGGCCCCAAGCACTGCAGGAGAGGGCACAGCAAAGGAAGGAGGAGCAGCTGCAGGCACAGAGCAGCTGGGAGGGCAGTCTCCCCCTCCCTCACCTGGGGCCCTCCCTTCCATGCTCCCCCCTCCACGCTACTCTGTGCCTGCCACTGCTCCTCCTTCCAGGCTGCCTACAGGGGACACATGGCTACCTAGTCTGGGGACACCTATAGATATTGCTAACTAAACTGGGGACATCTATAGACCTTGCCAATTAAACTGGGGACACCTATAGACCTGACTAAACTGGGGACACCTATAGACCTAACTAAACTGGGGACACCTATAAACCTGGCTATGTAAACTGGGGACCCCTTTAGATCTGGCTTACTAAACTGGGGACACCTATAGACCTGGCTACCTAAACTGGGGACACCTATAGACCTGGCTTACCAAACTGGGGACACCTATAGACCTTGTTAACTAAACTGGGGACACATATATATATATATATATATATATGGCTTACTAAACTGGGGACACCTATACATCTAACTACCTAAACTGGGGACACCTATAAATCAGACTTACTAAACTGGGGACACCTATAGACCTGGCTACCAAAACTGGGGACATCTATACACCTGGCTATGTAAACTGGGGACACCGATAGATGTGGCTAACTAAACTGGGGACACCTATTGACTTGGCTTGCTACCTATACTGGGAGCACCTATATCTAACTACCTATACTGGGGACACTTATAGCTGGCTACCTATACTGGGGACAACTATACTCGGGCTCTAGGCCCTTCATATAACACTTGCCTCAGGCCCTGCATACTCTAAGGCCATCCTGCATTGCTGGCAGTATCACTCAGCAAAGCACCCAGCCTTCCCCAGCCAGCACTGGTTACCTAATACTGATATATATCGGCACATGGCTACTTAATTCTGTTTTCTGGGGAACATTGCTACATAGCCCATTCGGCTACTAAATTATTTTATTTTGACGCACCTGGCTATTTATTTTATTCATTGTAAGGCGCCTGGATACTTAATTATTTTATTATTTTATGGAGGTGTGTGACTATTTAATGTTTTTATTTAGCAACATTTGACTACTTGATGAATTATCATGAGGCATTTTACTACTTGATTATTTTATCTTAAGTTTATCTGGTCAGAGCCACTCTCTGTCAATAGCACTGCTACTTATTTTGTGTATTTTTCTTTATTTTGTGTATTTTGGGGTCTACCAATGACCCATCATGATAACGCTCATGTTCCAGTGCATGGTGGTGACACCCATTCTTTTTTTGCTGCAGCACGCTGTGCGCCACATGTGTCTGTCTCCCTGTTATGGACTGTCCTCCGAAGTGCCCACAATCTATCTAATATCCTACCAAATGATGTATTTATATAGTGCTAAATTTCTGGAGTATATTCGCATATGAGCTCAAAAGGTGGGGGTGATCCCGTGCCGAGGGGGGAGGGGGCGGGGGGTTGCGCCCCAGGCTGTAACTTTCCTGGTGGGCCCTTAGTGTCCCAGTCTGACCCTGGCTGTGTGTGCTTCATCACAGAGCAGAGTGCAGGGAGGCAGAGGAGCGATGTGGGAGAGGCCGGGGGAGAACATCTGCCCTATTAGAGCTAAGGAAGGGGCATTAGGAATGTTCCTAATGGTTTTTTTGTAAGAGTGCCTCAAGGGACACCCCTTCCCCTCGATATTGCTGACAAACTACATATCAGCAATTTAGGGTAGTGCAGGGGAGGCAGAAAGCAGTGCATAGGGGACACAGAGGCTTGTCATGGACCATGTATTCACACCTGATCCTCATTCCAGCACACACCTCCATCCCTTCTGCTGTCTATTTAATCAGTTACTAAGTCAGATATGACGTGGTCGGATGTGCATTATTCTTAAGTGCATTAATTTAAAGTGCACAGCAAAAGACCCGAATTAGACCAGAAAGATCTACTTAACTGCACATAGAGATCTCCTTATTCTCTGAACTGACACCACATTCTTCTCATTACAGTACGCATACGATCTGCATTTGATTTCATATCTGTCTTCATGCAATTTCTCTCTGCAATCAAACAGTTCTCGCTTATGTTCAACTTTTACCTGCATTGATTTTAACTTTATGGTACGCATACGATCTGCATCTGAATTCATATCTGTCTTCATGCAATTTCTCTCTGCAATCAAACAGTTCTCGCTTATGTTCAACTTTTACCTGCATTGCTTTTAACTTGATGGTACGCATATACAATTGTGACCATTTCCTGGTGCCAGGCTTTATGCTGCAATGTATACTTATTTAATTAGTCATAATTTGCATGTCTGTAGACTGACCCAGCCTCCCAAAGCCCATGCCTGGCCATTCACACCTAATCCTCATTCCAGCACACACCTCCATCCCTTCTGCTATCTATTTAATCTAGTTACTAAATCAGATATGACGTGGTCAGATGTGTATTAATCTTAAGTGCATTAATTTAAAGTGCACAGCAAAAGACCCGAATTAGACCAGAATTGAACCAGAAGGGAACAGAGGGAACTGGCAGGATACTCTGCACTTCGGTCACATGGTTTGCTACTTAACTGTTTTTATCTGTTTTACCGTATGCTTGCTTGTTTCTGCAATTCCTGTTTCTAAACACACTCCACCCTCCTACTGTCAGCTATCGACCTCCCTATAGACCACTTCAGAATGTTCAAAATGTCTCTCTCAACCACTTCTTTCTGCCTTCTGTTCCTGAAAATTCACAAGTCACTTCATCCTCCCACTGTCAGCAACACCATACACATTGCTCCCTCTCTGCTATTGTCTCCCCTTCTCTCTAGCCACGAACTATTCCTATTTCTCTGTTCACACTACCCCTCCTCTGCTCTCGCTAACTTGCATACACACAAGTCCCACCCCCACATCTCTCTGCTCTGCCTACTACTCCTCCTGGCTTCTGTGGATATATCACCAAACCCAGGGCCCACTCCTAGACCTCACACTGCTCAGACTACAACTCATTCCACCAATAACAAACCTCACCACCTCCCCTCCCAGAACACCTATAACCTTTACTGACATCCCCTTTCTTCCCAGCTCTCCCCTCCCCATATCTGGGGCTCTATGGAACTCCCGCTCCATTTGTAATAAACTGGCCTTTATTCATGACATGTTTATCTCCAACACTTTCACCTTCCTGGGGCTCACTGAGACATGGCTAACTCCATCAGACATGGTGTCTGCAGCTGCTCTATCATATGGTGGTCCAAAATTTAGTCATGCCCCTAGACCTGGCCACAAACATGGAGGTGGGGCGGGGATCCTCCTCTCTGAACACTGTTCCTTTAAACCACTCACATCACTGCCCGCACTCTCACTCTCATCCTTTGAAGTTCATGCTGTCCGTCTCTACTCTCCATACCACATCCAGATTGCTGTTATCTACCGCCCGCCCGATCCAGCCTTTACTTTCATTGATCACTTTTCAGCATGGCTTCTCCAGTTCCGCTCCACTGATATACCCTCTATTATCATTGGAGATTTTAATATACCCATCGATACTAATTGCCCTACTGCCACCAAACTGCTCTCTCTCACCTCCTCGTTTGACCTTGCCCAATGTTCCTCCACTTCCACCCACAAAGACGGCCACACTCTCGACCTTGTCTTTACCCGCCTCTGTTCTATTTCAAACTTCCATAACACTCCGCTTCCCCTCTCAGACCACAACCTTCTTACCTCCTCAACCAATTCTTCTCTACCGCCAACTCCTCCAACACTACACCATACAGTAATGTGCAGGAATTACCGCAAACTGGATCTGAATTCCCTGACTGAGGCCTTGCAACCTCTATGTACTCTGTCTTCCTGCACTGACCCTGAGGCAGTAACCAGTCACTTATTTAGTGTAGTCTCCTTTGCCATGAATTCAGCTGCTCCACTCACCACCATCCGCCTCCGCCGAACCAACTGGCAACCCTGGCTCACTGAACAAATAAAGCAGCTTAAAAGGCGCTCCAGGGTGGCAGAAAGGTGCTGGAGAAAGAGCACTGCTGTAGAGGACTTCAATCACTATAAACAAACTATGCAGGAGCTCAGGGAGGCCCTCACCTCTGCTAAGCAGTCTTATTTCTCCTCGCTCATTTCCTCACAGACCCACAACCCAAAATAATTGTTCAACACCTTTAACTCCTTACTTCGTCCCCCACCTCCTCCCCCTACCACATGTCTGTCAGCCGACGACTTTGCATCATACTTTACAAGCAAGATTGATGCAATACGTAATAGCTTCAACACATAACCATTTTTACCAGCTCAACCTTCACCTATAAATTCCTTCTGTCCACCTGCACCCTCACTCACTACTAACTGCCTTTCCCCCGCTCCACAAGACCACTCTCCCACTCTAACATCTTTCACCACACTCACTGAACAGTATCTTTCCTCACTAATCTCCAAAGAACATCTCACTACCTGTGCCCTGGACCCCATTCCCTCTCATGCCCCAGCTTTCCTCCTCCTTTAATCCCGCTCTAACAACTCTATTCAACCTTTCTATCTCCACTGGCACTTTTCCTTCCTTATTCAAACAAGCTATCATCACACCATTTATCAAAAAACCCATTCTAGATCCAACTTCTCTATCCAATTACCATCCTGTCTCGCTCCTCCCCTTGCTTCTAAACTGCTGGAACGTCACATCCATTCAGAACTGTCTGCCTTCCTCTCTAATCAACTCATTACTTGACCCCTTTCAATCTGGATTCTGCACACCATTCCACTGAAACTGTCCTCACGAAAGTTGCTAATGACCTACTGGCAGGCCCACCATCAGAGGGGGAAAAAATTGAGTCCCGTGACGGGCCCAGGGCCTGCAGGGGGGGCCCGCCCACCTAAACACCCCCCTCGCCGCCGCTGCCTGCGCTGCCAGCATTAGACCTCGATCAGCGGGCAACCACTGTGTGGGCACTAGGACCTAGCGGACACCGCACTTATATGCGGAAGTGACATCACTTCTGCATTTATAGAGCGTGGTGCGTCCGTGCACCCGCTCTAACTGGTCGGGTCGTCCGCTGATCGAGGTCTGATGCTGGGTTGATGCTGGGAGGTCAAAAAACAAAAAGGCACCCCGACACTGCGCTCATACAGGGTTAATCCAGTCCAATATGGGCAAGCAGACAACCACTAATCAGTCTAATATAGACAAATTGTTGTATTGGTGGGAGCGCTCTTCCCAGATGTGTGCACCATCGATCAAAGTCTCTTGTGTGTATGGATAAGCGCTCAATGCTTGCTTGCACGTCAATTACAGATACAGATAAAATAAGCCCCCCCTTCGGGGAGAGACTCACCAGATGTTGCGGCCTTCAGGGCCCGTTATCGCTTTCGGGGTATTGGCCACCCCGCAGCCTCACTGGCAATCCACAGTTACTGCTCCAATTCTGTTTGAGCAAAAAATAGGCTCCACATAGCGTAAAAGTGTAAAATTTAATCCAACAGTTAAAACTCCTGCTTAGCAGGCAAATACAAGTGCATACAGATAATTGTAACCAGCAGCCAGTCCCATATCATACAAGCCACCGCTATAGCAGTTAGGGGGATGCAGAGGTTAAACTGCGCTTAGCTGACGGCAATGCGTCCCCGCTGGCTGAGGTAATCAAAAATATAAAAGTTAGCTGCTCCGCATATACAAACCAGCTGCATCCGGCTGGCGCAATGCGTATTGACGTCACACCGTAGCACTGCTGAGCTACGGTGTGACGTCAATACGCATTGCGCCAGCCGAAGGCGGCTGGTTTGTATATGCGGAGCAGCTAACTTTTATATTTTTTATTACCTCAGCCAGCGGGGACCCCGCATACTATCATAGAGGGTGGGCTAGGCGGCAGAGGTGTACGCCTTGCTGTCAGCTAAACGCAGTTTAACCTCTGCATCCCCCTAACCGCCATAGCGGTGGCTTGTATGATATGGGACTGGCTGCTGGTTACAATTATCTGTATGCACTTGTATTTGCCTGCTAAGCAGGAGTTTTAACTGTTGGATTTAATTTTACACTTTTACGCTATGTGGAGCCTATTTTTTGCTTAAACAGAATTGGAGCAGTAACCTGTGGATTGCCAGTGAGGCTGCGGGGTGGCCAATACCCCGAATGCAATAACGGGCCCTGAAGGCCGCAACATCTGGTGAGTCTCTCCCCGAAGGGGGGGCTTTTTTTATCTGTATCTGTAATTGACGTGCAAGCAAGCATTGAGCGCTTATCCATACACACAAGAGACTTTGATGCTGGGAGGTGAGGGGGGAGCCCGTCACTCACTATCTAACCTGGGGGTCCCTGTCACTCACTATCTAACCTGGGGGGCACCTGTCCGTCACTATCTAACCTGGGGGGTCCCTGTTACTCACTATCTAACCTGGGGGGAGCCTATTACTCACTATATAACCTGGAGGTCCCTGTCTTTCACTATCTAACCTGGGGGGCGCCCGTCACTCACTATCTAACCTGGGGGGCCCCTGTCACTCACTATCTAACCTGGGGGGTGCCTGTCACTCACTATCTAACCTGGGGGTCCCTGTCACTCATTGTCTAACCTGGGGGGTGCCTATCACTCACTATCTAACCTGGGGGCCCCCTGTCACTCACTATCTAACCTGGGGGGTGCCTGTCACTCACTATCTAACCTGGGGGTCCCTGTCACTCACTATCTAACCTGGGGGGTGCCTGTCACTCACTATCTAACCTTGGGTGCCCCTCTCACTCACTATCTAACCTGGGGGTCCCTGTCACTCACTATCTAACCTGGGGGCGCCTGTCACTCACTATCTAACCTGGGGGGCACCTGTCACTCACTCTCTAACCTGGGGGGCGCCTGTCACTCACTATCTAACCTGGGTTGTCCCTGTCACTCACTACCTAACCTGGGGGTCCCTGTCACTCACTATCTAACCTGGGGGGCGCCTGTCACTCACTATCTAACCTGGGGGTCCCTGTAGCTCACTGTCTAACCTGGGGGGTGCCTGTCACTCACTATCTAACCTGGGGGGCCCCTGTCACTCACTATCTAACCTGGGGGGTGCCTGTCACTCACTATTTAACCTGGGGGTCCCTGTCACTCACTATCTAACCTGGGGGGCGCCTGTCACTCACCATCTAACCTGGGGGGCCCCTGTCACTCACTATCTAACCTGGGGGTCCCTGTCACTCACTTTCTAACCTGGGGGGCGCCTGTCACTCACTATCTAACCTGGGGGCGCCTGTCACTCACTATCTAACCTGGGAGGGTCCCTGTCACTCACTACCTAACCTGGGGGTCCCTGTCACTCACTACCTAACCTGGGAGTCCCTGTCACTCACTACCTAACCAGGGGGTCGTTGTCATAATTCAGAAGCCAGGTGAGAGGTGTCTACCATATTAAGGGTGCATTCTGCCTATTTATGTGAAATGCTGTCTATTTATGTGCCTCATGACTGCTTAATTTGTCTTGTTGGGGGCCTAATGATTGCTGAATTTTTACTTGTTGGGAGCCTCAAGATTGCTGAATTTGTCTTGTTGGGGGCCTCATGATTTGTTGGGGGCCTCATGATTGCTGAATTTGTCTTGTTGGGGGTCATGATTGCTAGCTGCGAGACTATGGGAAGAGTTGAATCATCATTATATGAGACAATAGCAATAAATCTGCTTTTTTAGCTTTTTAAAACAGAAAATAAAAATGGGAGGTTCTAAAAAAATGATGGAGCACTTCCTCCTTCCGGCTTGAAGGAGGAAGTGCTCCATAGCGAGGCTTGCAACGCGTCCATTCGGACGCTTGCACCTCGTTGAAACGCTGGGCGGAGAGCGGCGTTCTGGGTAATTAAGTCCGCCGCATCTAGCCACTCAGCTGCGGCAATTAGAGCTAATTTGAATCACAAGTATCCACCATGGTTATTTGTGATTAATCTGTGGAGAGCAAACCTGCAACTAGCTCTGCCAATATGTAATGGCTACGCACATTTCTTAGTTCGTGGTGGGGAGGAGGAGGGGGGAGGGAGGGGAGGAGGGGGGGGGCCCAGGACTGATGATTTGTGAGGGGCCCCAAAATTTCTGATGGCGGCCCTGCCTACTGGTAGCTAAATCCAAAGGCCAGTTCTCCATTGTAATACTCCTTGACCTTTCCTCTGCTTTTGACACAGTTGATCATGTTCTGCTCCTGCAGACACTGTCATCATTAGGAATCAAGGGACATTCCTGGATCTCCTCTTATCTCTCTGGACGCTCTTACACTGTGTCCTTCTCTAACACCAATTCCTCCCCACACCCACTGTCTGTTAGTGTACCTCAAGGCTCTTTTCTTGGGCCACTTCTTTTCTCAATCTACACTCGTGGCCTGGGACAACTAATTAACTCTTTTGGCTTCCAGTATCACCTCTATGCGGATGACACCCAAATCTATTTCTCACCTCCTGATCTGTCATCACTACTATCTAGAGTCCCCGACTGTCTATGTGCCGTTTCTTCATTCATGTCCTCCCACTTCCTCAAACTCAACATGACTAAAACGGAAATTGTGATTTTTCCACCATCGCTATCTACACCCCCACCAATTGCAACCATAACTGTAGACAACACCCCAATAACCTCAACCACTAAGGCTCACTGCTTGGGGGATATACTTGACTCAGAGCTCTCCTTTAAACCTCACATTGCCTCATTAACCACCACCTGCTATTTCCAGCTCAAAAATATATTCCGTATCTGTCCCTTCCTCACACAAGAGGCCACCAAAATGCTTGTTCATGCCTTAATCATCTCCCACCTAGACTACTGCAACACTCTGCTCTGTGGTCTACCAAAAAACAGGCTAACACCTCTCCAATCCCTTCTAAATTCAGCAGCCTGTCTCATTCACCTTTCCACATGCTCTACCGATGCAGCCCCACTGTGCCGTTCTCTCCACTGGTTACCCATTACCCAGAGGATCCAGTTCAAACTCCTGACTCTAACATACAAAGCCCTCCACGGGTTGTCTCCTCACTAATCTCAAGATATTGTCCCTCCTGCAACCTTCGCTCCTCCCAAGAAATTCTCCTGGCCTCTAAGCTGATCACCTCCTCTCATGCTTGTATCCAGGACTTTACACGAGCATCATCCCCTATCTGGAACTCTCTTCCACAGCCTGTACGTCACGCTCCAAACCTGGGCATCTTCAAACGCACTCTTAAAACACACCTTTTCAGACAAGCTTATAACATTCTATAGCCCTTATTTACTTAGCTGTCACATTGTAAACAGATGCAAAGGGTCACTGCCTCATCCATCCTCCACCCCCTTACCTAGTGTGTCCCCCACTGCCCAATTGTAAGCTCGCAAGGGCAGGGTCATCCTCCTAATGTTTACTGTTTTGTAAAAATATTTGTGCTGTATGCGTTGCGGCCGCAATAGCTCTAATTACAGTCGGGAATGCGGAAAAAGCTACGCGTGACCAGTCCTATCGGGCCTGATGGCAAAAACAAAACTAGCTGACAGCGGGGGACCAGGGGATTAGTGAGTGGCTGCGAGGGCACTGGACAGCTGCAGGGGGCTGAGGGAAGCCCCAGGTGAGTAAAAGTCATTTTTTTTACTTAAGGTTCACTTTAAGAGTGCAAGTATAGCCACATTTTTTAATTTACCTAAATATGGCCGACCACAAAAATTAGATATTTTTTAATTCTTTAGTCACCATTACATTTCTTTTTTTTTTTTTAAATGGTAGAACAAGGTTCAGATTTGCATTTGCTGTGACTCGAATCTTACCCTGCTTACATTCTTCTAAATCACCTTCTCCTTCATTGCAGGACTCTGCAAAAAATAGCAAAGAGAATATTAATCACTTAACTACATACTATATTCAGTTTTGTGCACACTTAGAAGTGTACTAGGCTGGTTATTGTGATTAACTTGAAACTGGCTGTCCTCAAAAAGTGGAACAAGTTTAACTATTTAGCCCCTATTACATTTCTTATTTTTTTTAAATACCTATGTAATGATAGACATACTCTTACCTGTGTTATCACTAGAGATGGGCCGAACATCAAATTTTAGGTTCACGTATTTCAAATGCAAATTTCCTAAAAAATTTGCAAAACTACTATTCGCAGCGGGCTCCATACTCCAGTCGAAGCAGCTGCCAACTTTAGCAGTTAATAGCAATGCCCCTTTACGTGCTAGAAACACCAAATTTGAAGGGTATTTGGATTATAAAAAAAACAAAAAACAAAACACACTTCCTGATCTGGGGGGCTAGCTGGATCATGTAGCCTCAATCCCACTGCTCTATACCACTCCTCTGGCCAGATATGAGCCACTTTCACTATCAGTGACCCCTGGGGTCACGACGCTGCATACTCTGCTCGGTGTGCCTTATCACAGAGCAGAGCGCAGGGAGGCAGGGGAGTGATGGGGGAGAGGCGGGGTGAAGAAGAGCTGCCCTATTAGAGCTGAGGAAGGGGCATTGTGCAGGAGTGCCTCTCTGTGCTCTTCTCTGTGTCCCATTAGCCCCCCTGCGCCACCTTGGGTAAACTTTACTAAATACTATATTTAGTTTTGTGTACACCTAAGAGTGCAAGTGTAGCCAGTAGCCACATTTTTTTTTAAATTTACCTAAAACTGGCCATCCAAAAAAAGTAGATAACTTTTAATTCTTTAGTCCCCAATATATTTATTATTATTTTTTAAATACCTTTCTAATGGTAGACCGAGACTCAGATTTGTATTTGCTGTGACTGTAATATTACCTGAATTATGACATTCTTCTGAATCACCTTCTCCTTCAGTGCAGGACTCTGAAAGAAAATGTTGAGATTTATATTCAAGATTTGAAAGACAGAATTTGAAGGAAAACGTCACACAAATACAGAGATTTCTCTACTTACAATAGAGACAAGTGGGATTCATCATGAAGTTGTACAAGTGCAAGTGGAACAAGGCTTACAACTGGTCTAGGTGGATGTTCCTCAAGTTAATCTCTTCACTTAAAAGACACTACTTTTAATACTAATACTAACCCAGCCTCTCTCAACACTCAGCTCTTGCACCTGCGCCAAAAACTGGCAATCATACAATTATGAAACCCCCAATATTTCCAGTTTGAAACTCCAGGCACCAAAACTGATAAATCCAGTCATCAATGAAACCATGTGAGAAAATCATGCCCATGTTCAATTTTAGGACTTTAAGATTTTCTATTGTTCTGTGATACTAATAAAAACACACGTAAAAATGAAAAAAAAAAGACATTTATCTAAAAGTAATTTTATTGCCAGGCTTTTTTAATCATCTTAAAATTGGCAGTCCACAAACCGTCAATACCTTTTTATCTTAATTCCCTGTAACATTTCTGATTTATTTTAAATGCCTGTGTAATGATAAACCTAGACTCAGATTTGCTTTAATCTTACCCTGCTTACATTCTTCTAAACCACCTTCTCCTTCAGTGCAAGAATCTGCAAGAAAACATCAAAGATAATTTTAATCACTTAACTACATACTATATTTAGTTTTGTGTACACTTAAGAGTGTATTTATAGCCAGGTTATTGTGATTAACTTGAAACTGGCTGTCCCCAATATTTCCAGTTTGAAACTCCAGGCACCAAAACTGATAAATCCTTATGAGTCATCAATGAAACCATCTGAGAAAATCATGCCCATGTTCAATATTAGGACTTTAATATTTTCTATTGTTCTGTGACACTAATTAAAACACACACATAAAAAGACATTTACCTAAAAGTAATTGTATTGCCAGGCTTTTTTTAATCATCTTAACATTGGCAGTCCACAAACAGTCAATACCTTTTTGTCTTAATTCCCTGTAACATTTTTGATTTATTTTAAATACCTGTGTAATGATAAACCTAGACTCAAATTTGCATTTGCTGTGACGTTAACCTTACCTTGCTTACATTCTTCTGAATCACCTTCTCCTTCAGCACAGGACTCTGCAAGAAAACATCACAGATATTATTATTCACCTAACTATATACTATATTAAGTTCTGAGTACACTTCAGAGTGTATTTATAGCCAGGTTTTTGTGATTAGCTTGAAACTGGCTGTCCTTAAAAAGTGGAAAAAGTTAAATTATTTAGTCCCTATTACATTTCTTATTTTTTTAAATACCTATGTAATGATAGACCTACTCTTACCTGTGTTATCACAAGATGGGCTGAACATCAAATTTTTGGTTCGCAAATTTTGAATGTGAATTTCCTGAAAGATTTTCAAATCTACTATTCGCAGCAGGCTCCATACTCTTGCATGGCAGGCGAACGACCGTTAACTTTAGCAGTTAATAGCAATGCCCCCTTACATTCTAGAAACACCAAATTTGCATGGTATGTGATTTTATTTTAAAAAACATAACAAAAACAAAACACACTTTTTTATCGGTAGGCTAGCTGGATCAGGTAGCCTCAATCCCACTACTCTATGCTACTCTTCTGGCAAGATATCAGCCACTTTCACTTTCTGTGACCCTGGGGTCATGATGCTGTAAGTTCTGCTTTGTGTGCTTCATCACCGAGCAGAGTGCAGGGAGGTAGGGGAGCAAGTGGGAAGGCATTAGGAATGCCCCTAGTGGGCATTTTTCAGGAGTGTCTCTCCTGCAAGGGACACCCCTTCCCCCTCGATATTGCCGACAAACTACATATCAGCAATTTTGGGGGACAATGAAGCTGTAACAAACGTACCTGATCTTGTCTCCAGCAAGTGTTTGGACAGTGCTGATTGGCTTCAGCAAGCTTCCTGTTCCTCTTTCACCAACGGCATCCCCGGTTCCCCTGTAGATGTGAGTCATGCTGATTCTGGCAGTTCCCATAGCCGGACGTGTGCAAAGCAGAGCTACTGTTATAGGCTTAGGAGGCAGGTTTAAAGTGTGTCAGTTCATTACTGACACTTGCTGCAGGGATGTTGCTGATTGGTTGGTTGTCCTGGAGGCTTGGCCTGTGATACAAGTCATGCTATAAATTTCCTGGCTGTTTATTCAGCCAGTGTCCGTTATAGCTAACAGCTTGCTGTGTGCTACGGGCCTAGTTAGACTTTGTGCAACGTCATATATCGGTTCATAGCCGATATATACGTTCACTAGTTAGCTTGTATTATGATTGTGATTATTGTGATTTGATTATCGTGTTCTGACCTCTTGCTCATTCTGACTACGCTTCTGCCTCATCCTTCTGTACCTTTGCCTATCTGATTATCCTTGCCAACCTTTTTCTCGTTCCAGATAACGCTTGTGCCTATTTCTTCTGTACTTTCAGTCATCTGATTCCAGGTTTGATCTCGGCCTGTTCTGATTATTCTTCCTCTTTGTAACAATTTGTGTCAGCAAAGAACAGAATTCTGATTATTAGGTGATCTGCAGTATCACCTATAATGCAGATATATAACTGATTATATGGTGAGCTGCAGAATCACCTATAATACTGGTATATCAGAAGCTGATGTGACAACAAATAGCAGTGTGTGATTGGTGCAACAGTAGTACTGATAGGTTTGGCAATACCTCACCAGAGGAGCCGGTGGGTATTAACAGTACAGTGCCCCTCCCCAGAGTCAAGGGCCCTCTGGTGAGAGTAGAGTGGTCAGACAGATCGGGTTCAGCAACAGACAGACAGATGCAGTACAAAATCGGAAGGCAGAGACAGGAAGGTATAAGCAAGCAGAGTCAGCAGCAAGATCAGATGGGCAGAGGTACAAAATCACTGAGCAGAAGAGTAGTCAGAACGAGCCAGAGTCATTCACAAATAATAACACAGTAATGTAAAATCTTTAAGGCTATCAAACAATTCCTATCTTGTGTGAAATCCCCAGTTTCCTCCTGGATCAAAGCACACCTGAACTATCTAAGGGTCTGAGCGCTAACACAGAGTATTCGCAACAGCAGACAAGTTGCGAAAGATTCAGCTAAGCTTATGAAGCAGAGGAGACCCCTCTGGCACGCCCCCTCCTATCAGCCAATGAGGAGCGGCGAGCGTCTCCTCTGACGTCAGCCGACCGGCCGGTCAGCTGCCGCGCCTCCTCCCCGCATAAAGGTCCTGTCTGCGCTCGTGCACGCAACAAAGCAACCCTATGTGCAACTGACAGACCCGTCCTCGGCGTGCTAGACGCCTGAGGCATGGATACATTGCTAAACAGGGAGCTGGAGGCTGCTGTGGTGGTAGCACTGTTCACCGCGGCTGCCTCTCTAACGTTTGTTACACTCTTTCTGTGCTTGCAAGTAGTTAGTACTTGCAACACAGTTCTTAGGTCTAGGGAGGCATTTTTATTATTTTCTTTGACAGAGGCGCTATACGTGCTACCTGAGAGCTACTGTTTGTCCCGTTGTATTGCCTGATGAAGCGGGCTTGGTCCTGCGAAACGCGTTGCATCTATTGGGGCACTAATAAAGTGTTTATTTATGTCAGACAAGTAGTCTAGTCTGCTTTCAGAGGTAAGTGCACCACTGCCTCCCCAGCATATTTTAAAACTTTTAATTATTTTTTATGCTGCTGGCACCTCTGTTCATCAAAGTCTTTTTTATTTTCTTGTTTTCTCTGGTCTCATTCGTGAGTTCCAGTCTATTGTCTGTTCCTCTGGTGATACGTTACCACTCAGCGCTAGAGAGGCGAAAGGGAGGAAGAAACCCATGCATAGAGGACACAGGGGCATGGCATGGAACATGCTTCTGTGTCCCATCAGTTCCCCCTGAGCCACCTCGGGTACACTTTAACTAAACATAATATATATTTTTGTGTACACTTAAGAGTGCAAGTATAGCCACATTGTTTAATTTACCTAAATATGGCTATCCACAAAAAGTAGATAACTTTTAATTCTTTAGTCACCATTACATTTCTTATTTTTTTGAAAATATCTTTCTAATGGTAGAACAAGGTTCAGATTTGCATTTGCTGTGACTCGAATCTTACCCTGCTTACATTCTTCTAAATCACCTTCTCCTTCATTGCAGGACTCTGCAAAAAATAGCAAAGAGAATATTAATCACTTAACTACATACTATATTCAGTTTTGTGCACACTTAGAAGTGTACTTATAGGCTGGTTATTGTGATTAACTTGAAACTGGCTGTCCTCAAAAAGTGGAACAAGTTTAATTATTTAGCCCCTATTACATTTCTTATTTTTTTTAAATACCTATGTAATGATAGACATACTCTTACCTCTGTTATCACTAGAGATGGGCCGAACATCAAATTTTAGGTTCACGTATTTCAAATGCAAATTTCCTAAAAAATTTGCAAAACTACTATTCGCAGCGGGCTCCATACTCCAGTCGAAGCAGCTGCCAACTTTAGCAGTTAATAGCAATGCCCCTTTACGTGCTAGAAACACCAAATTTGAAGGGTATTTGGATTATAAAAAAAACAAAAAACAAAACACACTTCCTGATCTGGGGGGCTAGCTGGATCATGTAGCCTCAATCCCACTGCTCTATACCACTCCTCTGGCCAGATATGAGCCACTTTCACTATCAGTGACCCCTGGGGTCACGACGCTGCATACTCTGCTCGGTGTGCCTTATCACAGAGCAGAGCGCAGGGAGGCAGGGGAGTGATGGGGGAGAGGCGGGGTGAAGAAGAGCTGCCCTATTAGAGCTGAGGAAGGGGCATTTTGCAGGAGTGCCTCTCTGTGCTCTTCTCTGTGTCCCATTAGCCCCCCTGCGCCACCTTGGGTAAACTTTACTAAATACTATATTTAGTTTTGTGTACACCTAAGAGTGCAAGTGTAGCCAGTAGCCACATTTTTTTTTAATTTACCTAAAACTGGCCATCCAAAAAAAGTAGATAACTTTTAATTCTTTAGTCCCCAATATATTTATTATTATTTTTTAAATACCTTTCTAATGGTAGACCGAGACTCAGATTTGTATTTGCTGTGACTGTAATATTACCTGAATTATGACATTCTTCTGAATCACCTTCTCCTTCAGTGCAGGACTCTGAAAGAAAATGTTGAGATTTATATTCAAGATTTGAAGGACAGAATTTGAAGGAAAACGTCACACAAATACAGAGATTTCTCTACTTACAATAGAGACAAGTGGGATTCATCATGAAGTTGTACAAGTGCAAGTGGAACAAGGCTTACAACTGGTCTAGGTGGATGTTCCTGAAGTTAATCTCTTCACTTAAAAGACACTACTTTTAATACTAATACTAACCCAGCCTCTCTCAACACTCAGCTCTTGCACCTGCGCCAAAAACTGGCAATCATACAATTATGAAACCCCCAATATTTCCAGTTTGAAACTCCAGGCACCAAAACTGATAAATCCAGTCATCAATGAAACCATGTGAGAAAATCATGCCCATGTTCAATTTTAGGACTTTAAGATTTTCTATTGTTCTGTGATACTAATAAAAACACACGTAAAAACGAAAAAAAAAAGACATTTATCTAAAAGTAATTTTATTGCCAGGCTTTTTTAATCATCTTAAAATTGTTGGCAGTCCACAAACCGTCAATACCTTTTTATCTTAATTCCCTGTAACATTTCTGATTTATTTTAAATGCCTGTGTAATGATAAACCTAGACTCAGATTTGCTTTAATCTTACCCTGCTTACATTCTTCTAAACCACCTTCTCCTTCAGTGCAAGAATCTGCAAGAAAACATCAAAGATAATATTAATCACTTAACTACATACTATATTTAGTTTTGTGTACACTTAAGAGTGTATTTATAGCCAGGTTATTGTGATTAACTTGAAACTGGCTGTCCCCAATATTTCCAGTTTGAAACTCCAGGCACCAAAACTGATAAATCCTTATGAGTCATCAATGAAACCATCTGAGAAAATCATGCCCATGTTCAATATTAGGACTTTAATATTTTCTATTGTTCTGTGACACTAATTAAAACACACACATAAAAAGACATTTACCTAAAAGTAATTGTATTGCCAGGCTTTTTTTAATCATCTTAACATTGGCAGTCCACAAACAGTCAATACCTTTTTGTCTTAATTCCCTGTAACATTTCTGATTTATTTTAAATACCTGTGTAATGATAAACCTAGACTCAGATTTGCATTTGCTGTGGCGTTAACCTTACCTTGCTTACATTCTTCTGAATCACCTTCTCCTTCAGCACAGGACTCTGCAAGAAAACATCACAGATATTATTATTCACCTAACTATATACTATATTAAGTTCTGAGTACACTTCAGAGTGTATTTATAGCCAGGTTTTTGTGATTAGCTTGAAACTGGCTGTCCTTAAAAAGTGGAAAAAGTTAAATTATTTAGTCCCTATTACATTTCTTATTTTTTTAAAATACCTATGTAATGATAGACCTACTCTTACCTGTGTTATCACAAGATGGGCTGAACATCAAATTTTTGGTTCGCAAATTTTGAATGTGAATTTCCTGAAAGATTTTCAAATCTACTATTCGCAGCAGGCTCCATACTCTTGCATGGCAGGCGAACGACCGTTAACTTTAGCAGTTAATAGCAATGCCCCCT
The DNA here is from genome assembly GCF_040937935.1 of Hyperolius riggenbachi. Taxonomy (NCBI): domain Eukaryota; kingdom Metazoa; phylum Chordata; class Amphibia; order Anura; family Hyperoliidae; genus Hyperolius; species Hyperolius riggenbachi. Next base: position 49,328,098 of record NC_090648.1, read on the forward strand.
TACATTCTAGAAACACCAAATTTGCATGGTATGTGATTTTATTTTAAAAAACATAACAAAAACAAAACACACTTTTTTATCGGTAGGCTAGCTGGATCAGGTAGCCTCAATCCCACTACTCTATGCTACTCTTCTGGCAAGATATCAGCCACTTTCACTTTCTGTGACCCTGGGGTCATGATGCTGTAAGTTCTGCTTTGTGTGCTTCATCACCGAGCAGAGTGCAGGGAGGTAGGGGAGCAAGTGGGAAGGCATTAGGAATGCCCCTAATGGGCATTTTTCAGGAGTGTCTCTCCTGCAAGGGACACCCCTTCCCCCTCGATATTGCCGACAAACTACATATCAGCAATTTTGGGGGACAATGAAGCTGTAACAAACGTACCTGATCTTGTCTCCAGCAAGTGTTTGGACAGTGCTGATTGGCTTCAGCAAGCTTCCTGTTCCTCTTTCACCAACGGCATCCCCGGTTCCCCTGTAGATGTGAGTCATGCTGATTCTGGCAGTTCCCATAGCCGGACGTGTGCAAAGCAGAGCTACTGTTATAGGCTTAGGAGGCAGGTTTAAAGTGTGTCAGTTCATTACTGACACTTGCTGCAGGGATGTTGCTGATTGGTTGGTTGTCCTGGAGGCTTGGCCTGTGATACAAGTCATGCTATAAATTTCCTGGCTGTTTATTCAGCCAGTGTCCGTTATAGCTAACAGCTTGCTGTGTGCTACGGGCCTAGTTAGACTTTGTGCAACGTCATATATCGGTTCATAGCCGATATATACGTTCACTAGTTAGCTTGTATTATGATTGTGATTATTGTGATTTGATTATCGTGTTCTGACCTCTTGCTCATTCTGACTACGCTTCTGCCTCATCCTTCTGTACCTTTGCCTATCTGATTATCCTTGCCAACCTTTTTCTCGTTCCAGATAACGCTTGTGCCTATTTCTTCTGTACTTTCAGTCATCTGATTTCAGGTTTGATCTCGGCCTGTTCTGACTATTCTTCCTCTTTGTAACAATTTGTGTCAGCAAAGAACAGAATTCTGATTATTAGGTGATCTGCAGTATCACCTATAATGCAGATATATAACTGATTATATGGTGAGCTGCAGAATCACCTATAATACTGGTATATCAGAAGCTGATGTGACAACAAATAGCAGTGTGTAAAAGGTGGATCAGCGCAACACCAGGCCGCCTCCGAATGGCCTCCATCAGAGATGCGCTGAGCCCCCCCCCCAGGAACTACAAACGCACCTTGAACCCAAACAGAAGCTCTGCATATACACCAAAAGCATGGCTGTTAAGTGGGAGCAGCTGACCAAAAACGAATTACATTAGTACATAGCAAGGAAATGAGCAGCGCTACTTAAAAACAGACTAGTGCCTACCTGCAAAAGAGTGCAAGCCCCACTTGTGGGGTCGAATACACACCGAGCATACACATGACCTGTCTACCACTAGAGGAGGATGTTGGTTTCCATTAACAGCTTGCATGCAACCTATTAAGTACTCGTCCCTCCCACTGCGAAGAAGTCAATCCTCCATGGGAGGGGCCTAACACTAACTAAATCCTAACCTATGTATATGCATAGCCTGGGTGCGGCTAATCAAATAAAATTGAAAATTGAAAATTGCGCAAAAGGTGGATCAGCGCAACACCAGGCCGCCTCCGAATGGCCTCCATCAGAGATGCGCTGAGCCCCCCCCCAGGAACTACAAACACACCTTGAACCCAAACAGAAGCTCTGCATATACACCAAAAGCATGGCTGTTAAGTGGGAGCAGCTGACCAAAAACGAATTACATTAGTACATAGCAAGGAAATGAGCAGCGCTACTTAAAAACAGACTAGTGCCTACCTGCAAAAGAGTGCAAGCCCCACTTGTGGGGTCGAATACACACCGAGCATACACATGACCTGTCTACCACTAGAGGAGGATGTTGGTTTCCATTAACAGCTTGCATGCAACCTATTAAGTACTCGTCCCTCCCACTGCGAAGAAGTCAATCCTCCATGGGAGGGGCCTAACACTAACTAAATCCTAACCTATGTATATGCATAGCCTGGGTGCGGCTAATCAAATAAAATCGAAAATTGAAAATTGCGCAAAAGGTGGATCAGCGCAACACCAGGCCGCCTCCGAATGGCCTCCATCAGAGATGCGCTGAGCCCCCCCAGGAACTACAAACGCACCTTGAACCCAAACAGAAGCTCTGCATATACACCAAAAGCATGGCTGTTAAGTGGGAGCAGCTGACCAAAAACGAATTACATTAGTACATAGCAAGGAAATGAGCAGCGCTACTTAAAAACAGACTAGTGCCTACCTGCAAAAGAGTGCAAGCCCCACTTGTGGGGTCGAATACACACCGAGCATACACATGACCTGTCTACCACTAGAGGAGGATGTTGGTTTCCATTAACAGCTTGCATGCAACCTATTAAGTACTCGTCCCTCCCACTGCGAAGAAGTCAATCCTCCATGGGAGGGGCCTAACACTAACTAAATCCTAACCTATGTATATGCATAGCCTGGGTGCGGCTAATCAAATAAAATCGAAAATTGAAAATTGCGCAAAAGGTGGATCAGCGCAACACCAGGCCGCCTCCGAATGGCCTCCATCAGAGATGCGCTGAGCCCCCCCCAGGAACTACAAACGCACCTTGAACCCAAACAGAAGCTCTGCATATACACCAAAAGCATGGCTGTTAAGTGGGAGCAGCTGACCAAAAACGAATTACATTAGTACATAGCAAGGAAATGAGCAGCGCTACTTAAAAACAGAGGATTGACTTCTTCGCAGTGGGAGGGACGAGTACTTAATAGGTTGCATGCAAGCTGTTAATGGAAACCAACATCCTCCTCTAGTGGTAGACAGGTCATGTGTATGCTCGGTGTGTATTCGACCCCACAAGTGGGGCTTGCACTCTTTTGCAGGTAGGCACTAGTCTGTTTTTAAGTAGCGCTGCTCATTTCCTTGCTATGTACTAATGTAATTCGTTTTTGGTCAGCTGCTCCCACTTAACAGCCATGCTTTTGGTGTATATGCAGAGCTTCTGTTTGGGTTCAAGGTGCGTTTGTAGTTCCTGGGGGGGGCTCAGCGCATCTCTGATGGAGGCCATTCGGAGGCGGCCTGGTGTTGCGCTGATCCACCTTTTGCGCAATTTTCAATTTTCGATTTTATTTGATTAGCCGCACCCAGGCTATGCATATACATAGGTTAGGATTTAGTTAGTGTTAGGCCCCTCCCATGGAGGATTGACTTCTTCGCAGTGGGAGGGACGAGTACTTAATAGGTTGCATGCAAGCTGTTAATGAAAACCAACATCCTCCTCTAGTGGTAGACAGGTCATGTGTATGCTCGGTGTGTATTCGACCCCACAAGTGGGGCTTGCACTCTTTTGCAGGTAGGCACTAGTCTGTTTTTAAGTAGCGCTGCTCATTTCCTTGCTAAATAGGAGTGTGTGATTGGTGCAACAGTAGTACTGATAGGTTTGGCAATACCTCACCAGAGGAGCCGGTGGGTATTAACAGTACAGTGCCCCTCCCCAGAGTCAAGGGCCCTCTGGTGAGAGTAGAGTGGTCAGACAGATCGGGTTCAGCAACAGACAGACAGATGCAGTACAAAATCGGAAGGCAGAGACAGGAAGGTATAAGCAAGCAGAGTCAGCAGCAAGATCAGATGGGCAGAGGTACAAAATCACTGAGCAGAAGAGTAGTCAGAACGAGCCAGAGTCATTCACAAATAATAACACAGCAATGTAAAATCTTTAAGGCTATCAAACAATTCCTATCTTGTGTGAAATCCCCGGTTTCCTCCTGGATCAAAGCACACCTGAACTATCTAAGGGTCTGAGCGCTAACACAGAGTATTCGCAACAGCAGACAAGTTGCGAAAGATTCAGCTAAGCTTATGAAGCAGAGGAGACCCCTCTGGCACGCCCCCTCCTATCAGCCAATGAGGAGCGGCGAGCGTCTTCTCTGACGTCAGCCGACCGGTCGGTCAGCTGCCGCGCCTCCTCCCCGCATAAAGGTCCTGTCTGCGCTCGTGCACGCAACAAAGCAACCCTATGTGCAACTGACAGACCCGTCCTCGGCGTGCTAGACGCCTGAGGCATGGATACATTGCTAAACAGGGAGCTGGAGGCTGCTGTGGTGGTAGCACTGTTCACCGCGGCTGCCTCTCCAACGTTTGTTACACTCTTTCTGTGCTTGCAAGTAGTTAGTACTTGCAACACAGTTCTTAGGTCTAGGGAGGCATTTTTATTATTTTCTTTGACAGAGGCGCTATACGTGCTACCTGAGAGCTACTGTTTGTCCCGTTGTATTGCCTGATGAAGCGGGCTTGGTCCTGCGAAACGCGTTGCATCTATTGGGGCACTAATAAAGTGTTTATTTATGTCAGACAAGTAGTCTAGTCTGCTTTCAGAGGTAAGTGCACCACTGCCTCCCCAGCATATTTTAAAACTTTTAATTATTTTTTATGCTGCTGGCACCTCTGTTCATCAATGTCTTTTTTATTTTCTTGTTTTCTCTGGTCTCATTCGTGAGTTCCAGTCTATTGTCTGTTCCTCTGGTGATACGTTACCACTCAGCGCTAGAGAGGCGAAAGGGAGGAAGAAACCCATGCATAGAGGACACAGGGGCATGGCATGGAACATGCTTCTGTGTCCCATCAGTTCCCCCTGAGCCACCTCGGGTACACTTTAACTAAACATAATATATATTTTTGTGTACACTTAAGAGTGAAAGTATAGCCACATTGTTTAATTTACCTAAATATGGCTATCCACAAAAAGTAGATAACTTTTAATTCTTTAGTCACCATTACATTTCTTATTTTTTTGAAAATATCTTTCTAATGGTAGACCGAGGCTCGGATTTGCATTTGCTGTATTGCTATTTGACTCTAATCTTACCTTTCTTACATTCTTCTGAATAACCTTCTCCTTCAGCGCAGGACTCTGCAAGAACATATCAAAGAGAATATTAATCACTTAACTACATACTAGCCGGATCAGGTAGCCTCAATCCCACCAATCTCCGCCACTCCTATGGCATGATATGAGTCACTTTCACTATCAGTGACCCCTGCATGCTCTGCTCTGTGTGCCTTTTCACAGAGCAGAGTGCAGGGAGGTTTGGTTGCGACATGGGAGAGGTGGGGGTGAAGAAGAGCTGTTCTATTAGAGCTCAGGAAGGGGCATTAGGAATGCCCCTATTGGGGATTTTGCAGGAGTGTCTCTCTGTGTCCATTGTGCCACCTATATTTAGTTTTTTGTACACTTAAAAGTGCAAGTTTAGACACATTTTTTTTTAAATTTACCTAAAACTGGCCAGTAGAGTAGATAACTTTTAATTCTTTAGTTCGTATTTTTTTATATAATACCTTTCTAATGGCAGACCGAGACTCAGATTTGTATTTGCTGTGACTTTAATATTACCTGAATTATGACATTCTTGTGAATCACCTTCTCCTTCAGTGCAGGACTCCGTAAGAAAATGTTAAGATTTATATTCAAGTTTTGAACGACAGAATTTGAAGGAAAACGTCACACATAAACTAAGATTTCTCTACTCACAATAATGACAAGTGGGATTCATAATGAAGTTATTTTTTTTCCTAAGATGGCATGATCAATCCCCAAATTTTAGCATTGACTTGGGAGACCAAGCTTTATAGTTGAGTGGAACAAGTCTTACAACTGGTCTAGGAGGATTCCCCTCAAGTTGATCTCTTTACTTAAAAGACACTACGTTTAATACTAATACTAACCTAACTTGTCTAAATACTCAGCTCTAGCGCGTGCGCCAAAAACTGGCAATCACATAATTATGAAACCCCCAACATTTCCAGTTTGAAACTTCAGGCACCCAAACTGATAAATCCTTATGAGTCATCAATGAAACCAACGGAGAGAATCATCACCCATGGTGCATATTAGAACTTTAAGTTTCAGATTTACTATTGTTCTGTGACACTAATAAAAACGAAGAAAAAAAAACATTTATCTAAAAGTACTTTTATTGCCAGGCTTTTTTTTTAATCATCTTAAAATTGGCAGCCCACAAATAGCCGATACCTTTTTTTCGTAATCACCTGTAACATTTCTGATTTATTTTAAATACCTGTGTAATGGTAAACCTAGACTCAGATTTGCTTTCATCTTACCCTGCTTACATTCTTCTAAACCACCTTCTCCTTCATTGCAGGAATCTGCAAGAAAACATCAAACATAATATTAATCACTTAACTACATACTATATTTGGTTTTGTGTAAACTTAAATGAATACTATCGATTGAAACAACTTTTTGTTTTAATACTCTATATTAGTGTACACATTACCACTAGTGCAAGGGGCACTTTATTTATTCACTCAGGTCTCTCTCTCGCTATCCCTGCTTAAAAATTCATTTCTCACACAGCTCATAGTAGTTTGGGTCACCCTGAGCTGCTTGGTTACTCTGTCACACAGCTCACAAATATATTTCACTGTGTCACTCACAGCATGCAGGAGACATGAGGAGAAATAGGCTGATCTGAGGTGGTAACAGGTAACTAAATGAGCTGGAATATTGCTGGGATATAACTAGCTATACCAGGAGTCTGTGTTTACACTCAGACTGGCTGCCTGCTTGAGGCATTCACTCCAGGCTGCATCCACTTTACAAGCTGCTGAGAGGGGCAGACCACTGTCTACAATTAGCATTATTAGTATCTTTATCAGTCAAGAGAAGCAAAGATAATAAACACACATTGCTAGAATCTTTAACCCCTTACCACCATATCAATAAGATTCTTTCAGCAAGGTGATAATTAAACTATAAACTAAGGAGATGATAGCAACTCCCCTTTGCAGAGACATGGTCTAGCCCTCTGGGAGCCGTCACTATTTAGATACATTTTGTATCCAACACTGACGCCAAAATTGATGGAGGATTTTACAGCTGAGAGGAACAGCTGTGTGAGGAATCAAATTGCTCCTAGTACTTGTCCTAATGTGTGCTACAACATACAGCATTTAAAAATAAATGCATACATCGATAGTATTCCTTTAAGAGTGTACTAATAGCCAGGTTAATGTGATTAACTTGAAACTGGCTGTCCTCAAAAAGTGGAAAAAGTTGAATCAATTAGTCCCCATTACGTTTCTTATTTTTTTAAATACCTGTGTGATGATAGACCTACTCTTACCCGTGTTATCACTAGAGATGGGCTGAACATCAAATTTTAGGTTCTCAAATTTTGAATCTCCTCAAAAATTTGCAAATCTACTATTTGCAGCAGGCTCCATACACTTACATGGCAGGCGAATGGCCACCAACCTTAGCGGTTAATAGCAATTCCCCCCTATGTGCTAGAAACACCAAATTTGAAGGGTATATGAATTTATGGGGAAAAAAACCTAGCCTCTCTTAACTCTTAATACTTAGCTCTGACATGTAGGCCAACAACTGGCAATCACATAATTATGACAGCACCAACATTTCCACTTTGAAACTCTGGGCGCCCAAACGTATAAACCCTTATGAGTCATCAATAGAGAGTGCCCGAACAATTCGCCGGTAAACAGTTCCCAGCGAACTTCCGGGTTTTGTGATCGCGGAGAACCGCAAACTTTTCCGGAAGTTCGGTGCACCATAAGGGTCAACTTTGACCCTCTACATCACAGTCAGCAGGCACATTGTAGCCAATCAGGCTACACTCTCTCCTGGAGCCACTCCCCCCTTATAAAAGGCAGGCCCCACCGGCCATTATACTCACTCGTGTGCCTGCAGTAAATAGAGAAGGGCCTGCTGCTGCAGCGCAGACTCTCTCATAGGGAAAGATTAGTTAGGCTCTTGTAGGCTTGTTAGCTTGCTCCTTGCTGATTCTTATTGCTAAAATAGCACCCCACAACAGCTCTTTTCAGAGCTAATCTTGTTCTTGTGATCTTTTTCTTTTTTCTGTGTGTCCCACTGACACTTGTGTTGCATAGACAGCCTTGATAATCCATACTGTGTGTGTGCCACTGCCAGGCCCAGCACATTCAGTGACTACCTGTGTGTGTGACAGGTGCACATTGTAATACCCATTACTGCATATACCTACCTACCTGTTGTTCACAGTGCACCCACCCACCTACCTACATGAGTTGAGCCACGCAGTGTCACTGTGCCTGTCCACTACCTGTCTGTGTGTGACAGGTGCACATTGTAATACCCATTACTGCATATACCTACCTACCTGTTGTTCACAGTGCACCCACCTACCTACGTGAGTTGAGCGCATGCTGTGTCACTGTGCCTGTCCGCTACCTGCATGTATGTGACAGGTGCACATTGTAATACCCAGGACTGCATATACCTACCTACCTGTTGTTCACAGTGCACCCACCTACCTATGTGAGTGCACGCAGTGTCACTGTGCCTGTCCGCTATCTGTCTGTGTGTGACAGGTGCACATTGTAATACCCATCACTGCATATACCAACCTACCTGTTGTTCACAGTGCACCCACCTACCTATGTGAGTTGAGCGCACGCAGTGTCACTGTGCCTGTCCGCTACCTGTCTGTGTGTGACAGGTGCACATTGTAATACCCATTACTGCATATACCTACCTGTTGTGTTCAGTGCACCCACCTCATCACTGCATATACCTACCTATTGTGTACAGGTGCACCCACCTACCTACTTGAGTGCACGCAGTGTGATATAACACTCCGTGCATACCTGTTAACTGCACCTGTGTGACTGCAAATTGTATTAGTCAAGTCAGTGCATACCTTTCACTTCATCTCCCCCGATATGGACACAACAGACAAAACAGGCAGAGGTAGAGGCAGACCCAGAGGAAGGCCACCCGGCAGGTCTGTGCGAGGTCATGTTGATGTGATTTCATGCGGCCCTCAACCAAAGTACAGTGCTCAGAAGAAGGCACGTCCCATTAACTCCCAAGATTGTCAGGACATGGTTGACTATTTAACACAGAACACCTCATATTTCGCAGCCACTAGCGCTACTACAAGCCTACTTGTTGTGACACCTCCACGGCTTGCAGGCAGGCCTCCTGCCACCTCCTTTCCTCCTGCTACATCCTCTTTGCTGTCATCGTCCTCCTCCTCCTTGGCTGAGTGGCAGTTCAACTCTACTGGTGCTGTGATCTACTCTCCAGCTACACAGCCCCATCTCCCCAGGGCCTATGCTACATGCCAGGTACGATGGTGTCACGCCATCTTAGTCATGTCTTGCCTCAAAGTGGAGAGTCACACTGGACCAGCTCTCCTGGCTTCTCTTAACAAACAGGTGGATCAGTGGCTGACCCCGCACCAGCTGGAGATCGGCAACGTGGTGTGTGACAACGGCAGCAATCTCATTTCCACTTTGAATTTGAGAAAGCTAACACGTACCCTGCATGGCACATGTGCTGAATCTAGTCATTCAAAGATTTGTGTCAAAGTACCCAGGCTTACAGGACATCCTGAAGCAGGCCAGGAAGTTGTGTGGACATTTCAGGTGGTCTTACATGGCCATGGCACGCTATGCGGACATTCAGCGGAGAAACAACTTGCCAGTGAGGTGCTTGATATGTGATAGCCCGACTCACTGGAATTCGATCCTGGTCATGTTTTCTCGCCTGCTAGAACAGGAGAAAGCCGTCACCCAGAACCTCTACAATTTCAGTAAAAGGACACAATCTGGCGAGATGGTGATGTTCTGGCCCCCAAACTGGACACTGATGCGAAATGCATGCAGGCTCATGCGGCCGTTTGAGGAGGTGTCCAACCTGGTGAGTCGCAGTGAATGCACCATCAGAGACTTGATCCTGTACACTTACTTCCTGGAGCGCGCCGTGCGTAGAGTGGTGGACAAAGCTGTGGAGGAGCGTGAAGAAGAACAGTTACGGCAGGAACAGTTGTGGGAGCAATTTACATCAGAATTAGATGTTTACTCAACACCTGCGGCAGCACAAAGGGGGGAGGATGAGGAAGAGTCGTGTAGGGAAGAGGAGTCGGATGATGAGGAAGGTGTTTCTTTGGAGGAGGAGGAGGCGGCGACAGAAGAACAAACGCAGCAGGCATTGCCGGGGGCTTGTGCTGCTCAACGTTCCCATGGTATTGTTCGTGGCTGGGGGGAGGAGGAGAACTTACCTGACGTCACTGTGGAAGAGCAAGAGGAGATGGAGAGTATGTCTGGATCCAACTTTGTGCAGATGGCATCTTTCATGCTGTCCAGCCTGTTGAGGGACCCCCGTATAAATAAACTCAAGGGGAATGAGCTGTACTGGGTGGCAACGCTACTAGACCCTCGGTATAAGCACAAAGTGGTGGAGATGTTTCCAAATCACTAGAAGGCAGAAAGGATGCCGCACTTGCAGAACAAGCTAGCAACTATGCTTTACAGTGCGTTTGAGGGTAATGTCACAACACAACGGTACAAAGGTACCATTGCCAGTAGTCATCCTCCCATGTCCACGCAGGCAAGGACAGGACGCTCCAGCGATCTCATGGTGATGTCGGACATGCGGACATTCTTTAGTCCAAGGCCTCGCCTTACCACTTCCGGATCCACCCTCCACCAATGCCTGGACGGGCAGGTAGCCGACTACCTGGCCTTAAGTGTGGATGTAGACACTGTGAGCAGCGATGAACCCTTGGACTACTGGGTACACAGGCTTGACCTTTGGCCAGAGCTGTCCCAATTTGCCATCCAACTTCTGTCTTGCCCTGCCTCAAGCGTCCTGTCAGAAAGGACCTTCAGCGCAGCTGGAGGCATTGTCACTGAGAAGAGAAGTCGCCTAAGTCACAAAAGTGTTCAGTACCTGACCTTTATCAAAATGAATGAGGCATGGATCCCGGAGGGCTACTGCCCATCCGAAGACTAAGTCAGTCCCCACACACAGAATCTCTGCCTGCACGCCGTGTGACTGGCTGCCTGCCCCAAGACTAAGTCGCTCCCCACACAGCATCTCGGCCTGCAGGCCACTTGCCTTCTCCGCCACCACCAACAGGGTTCAGGACTCCAGGCGGATTCCTGAATTGTTAAGGCCGCTGCTAGCAGCTGCCGCTATACTAATTTTTCTGGTGCTTGTACATGCCTGCCTTATTTTTCTGGCTGCACTGCAGCTGCAACAACAAAACAAAAGGCATGTTCATGTGCCCATTCCCCTTCGTGATCATTACCTTGCCGCGGTGAAGGGGCTTGTGTATCACAATGAAGCAATGGCCGCCGGCTATATGAGTGTCTCGGGGAGTGACACATCAAAGATAATAAGGTTGTTGCTTCATTGTGGACAGACCAAATTTGATCAGCTGGACAGTCACTGTTGTTCTATCATTGAGCTACCACAGCCCAGCGACCATATGGGTTTAAAAACCGCCATGGCCTGCAATCTCGCCATGGTGCGCACCAGTCCAGCACGGCCGTCACAACACAAACAGCTGTTTGCAGTGCCTTACACAGTTAGTTTGGTGTGTCAGTGTGAAGCAGTACTCTAATTACACTCCCTGATCCATGTATACACATGCAAGATGTTTTAAAGCACTTTAGATCTGCAATTTAGCATTCAATGTGATTTCAGCCCGTAAAACGCTGCTTTTTGTCAAATCCAGATTTTTTTCCTGGGACTTTTGGCGTGTATCCCACTCCGCCATGCCCCCCTCCAGGTGTTAGACCCCTTGAAACATCTCTTCCATCACTTTTGTGGCCAGCATACATATTTCTAGTTTTCCAAGTTCGCCTCCCCATTAAGGTCTATTGCGGTTCACGGAAGTTTTTTTTTGCGGAAGCTTGCGAACCGAAAATCGGAGGTTCGGGCCATCTCTAGTCATCAATGAAACCACCTGAGAAAATCATCACCCATGTTCAATATTAGAACTTTAAGTTTCAAATTTCCTATTGTTATGTGACACTAATAAAAACAGAAAATATAAAACATTTATGTAAAAGTACTTTTATTGCCAGGCTTTTTTAATCATCTGAAAATTGGCAGTCCAGAAACAGTCAATACCTTTTTTCATATTTTCCTGTAACATTTCTGATTTATTTTTAATGCCTGTGTAATGATAAACCTAGACTCAGATTTGCTTCAATCTTACCCTGCTTACATTCTTCTGAACCACCTTCTCCTTCATTGCAGGAATCTGCAAGAAAACATCAAAGATATTATTAATCACTTAACTACATACTATATTTAGTTTTGTGTAAACTTAAGAGTGTATTTAAAGCCAGGTTAATGTGATTAACTTCAAACTGGCTGTCCTCAAAAAGTTTAAAAAGTTTAATCAACTAGTCCCCATTAGAGATGGCCCAAACTCCGATTTTGATTCGCGAACCGGGTTCGCAAACTTCCGCGAAAGGTTCGGTTCACGCGAACTTTCGCAAACCGCAATAGACTTCAATGGGGATGCGAACTTTGAAAACTAGAAACACTTATGCTGGCCACAAAAGTGATGGAAAAGATGTTTCAAGGGGTCTAACACCTGAAGGGGGGCATGGCGGAGTGGGATAGACGCCAAATGTCCCAGGGAAAAATCTGGATTTGACGCAAAGCAGCGTTTTAAGGGCTGAAACCACATTGAATGCTAAATTGCAGGCCTAAAGTGCTTTAAAATGTCTTGCATGTGTATACATCAATGAGGGAGTGTAGTTAGAGTACTGCTTCACACTGACACACCAAACGCACTGTGTAACGCACCGCAAACAGCTGTTTGCGTAGTGACGGCCGTGCTGGACTGGTGCGCACCATGGCAAGAGTGCAGGCCATGGCAGTTTTCAAGCCCATATGGTCGCCGGGCTGTGGTAGCTCAATGATAGAACAACAGTGACTGTCCAGCTGATCAAATTTGGTCTGTCCACAATGAAGCAACGACCTTATTATCTTCTTGTATGTAGGTAGGCATAGGTAGGTGCCCCAGTATAGGTAGGTAGGCATAGGTAGGTGTCCCAGTATAGGTAGATAGTTATAGGTAGGTGCCCCAGTAGTTAGCTAGGCATAGGTAGGAGTCCCAGTATAGGTAGGTAGGCATAGGTAGGTGTCCCAGTAGTTAGCTAGGCATAGGTAGGAGTCCCAGTATAGATATGTTGGCATAGGTAGGAGTCCCAGTATAGGTAGGTAGGCATAGGTAGGTGTCCCAGTATAGGTAGATAGGCACAGGTAGGTGCCCCAGTAGTTAGCTAGGCATAGGTAGGAGTCCCAGTATAGGTAGGTAGGCATAGGTAGGTGTCCCAGTATAGGCAGATAGGCATAGGTAGGTGCCCCAGTATAGGTAGGTGGGCATAGGTAGGTGTCCCAGTATAGGTAGGTGGGCATAGGTAGGTGTCAGAGTATAGGTAGGTAGGCATAGGTAGGTGTCCCAGTAGTTAGCTAGGCATAGGTAGGAGTCCCAGTATAGGTAGGAGTCCCAGTATAGGTAGGTAGGCATAGGTAGGAGTCCCAGTATAGGTAGGTAGGCATAGGTAGGTTCCCCAGTAGTTAGCTAGGCATAGGTAGGAGTCCCGGTATAGGTAGGTAGGCATAGGTAGGTGTCCCAGTATAGGTAGATAGGCATAGGTAGGTGCCCTAGTATAGGTAGGTAGGTAGGCATAGGTAGGTGTCCCCATATAGGTAAGTAGGTGCCCAAATAGTTAGGTAGGCATAGGTAGGTGTCCCAGTATAGATAGTTAGGCAGGCAAGTTGGCACAGTAATAGCAATTACCAAGGTCCAGCTGCAACAGATATGGCTGTATAAAGCAGCGTCAGTGGGCAACACAAAAAAAAACACATCAGGAGAACATTAGCTCTCAAAAGAGTTGTTGAGGGGTTCTATTTTAGCAATAACAGTCAGCCAGGAGCAAGCTAACACGCCTACAAGAGCCTAACTAATCTTTCCCTATGAGAGTCTGCCAGCAGCTGTCCCTTCACTAATTACTGCAGGTACACGAGTGAGTGTAATAGCCAGCACTGCCTGCCTTTTATAAGGGGGGAGTGGCTCCAGGAGAGAGTGTAGCCTAATTGGCTACAATGTGCCTGCTGACTGTGATGTAGAGTGTCAAATTTGACCCGAATGGCGCACTGTACTTGCAGAAGCAAAACAGCCCCAAAGCATGATTGACCCACCACCATGCTTCACAGTAGGCAAGGTGTTATTTTCTTCATAGGCCTTGTTCTTCCTCCTCCAAACATAGCGTTGATCCATGAGCCCAAACAATTCTAATTTTGTTTCATCAGTTCACAGAACACTATCACTTTGTGGTAGTGTTCTGTGGACTGATGAAACAAAATTCGAACTGTTTGGGCCCATGGATCAACGCTATGTTTGGAGGAGGAAGAACAAGGCCTATGAAGAAAAGAAATCCTTGCCTACTGTGAAGCATGGCAGGGGGTCACTCATGCTTTGGGGATGTTTTGCTTCTGCAGGTAAAGAAAAGCTTCAGCGTGTGCAAGGTACCATGAATTCTCTGCAGTACCAGGAGATATTGGAAGAAAATGTGATGCAGTCCATCACAAACCTGGGGCTTGGGAGACGTTGGACATTTCAACAGGACAATGATCCCAAGCATACCTCCAAGTCCACTAGAGCATGGTTGCAGATTAAACGCTGGAACATTTTGGAGTGGCCATCACAGTCACCAGACTTCCAATTGAGAACCTCTGGTGGGACTTAAAGAAAGCAGTTGCAGCGTGCAAGCCTAAGAATGTGACTGAACTGGAGGCTTTTACCCATGAAGAATGGGCTAAGATACCCGTAGATTGCTGCAAGACACTTGTGTCAAGCTATGCTTCACGTTTAAAAGCTGTTATAACTGGAAAAGGATGTTGTATTAAGTACTAAGAATGACTGTCACTTGGGGGTTGAATAAAACTGATAATGATGTGAGCACAGAAAAGACATTTGTGGTTATTTCATTATAAATGTTATGTTATATTTGTCTGATTTACAAGTGCCTCTTTGATTTAATTGTAAACAAGATGACTGAAATGATCAAAACCAATGTCAAACTGGCCAAAACACTCAATTTCAGTGGGGGTTGAATAATTTTAAACACAACTGTAATTATGACAGCACCAACATTTTCAGTTTAAAACTCGGTGCTCCCAAACGTATAAATCCTTATGAGTCATCAATGAAACCACCTGAGAAAATCATCACCCATGTTCAATATTAGAACTTTAAGTTTCAGATTTCCTTTTGTTCTGTGACATTAATAAAAACAAAAAATAAAAAAAACAAAAAATATCTAAAAGTACTTTTATTGCCAGGCTCTTTTAAACATCTCAAAATTGGCAGTCCACAAACAGTCGATACCTTTTTCATATTTTCCTGTAACATTTCTGATTTATTTTAAATACCTGTTTAATGATAAACCTAGACTCAGATTTGTTTTAATCTTACCCTGCTTACATTCTTCTGAAACACCTTCTCCTTCATTGCAGGAATCTGCAAGAAAACATCAAAGATATTATTAATCACTAGAGATGTAGTGAACGGTTCGCCGGCGAACAGTTCCAGGCGAACTTAGGGGGTTCGCTTTCGCCTGCACCAGGCAAACTTTTGCAGAAGTTCGATTCGCCCCATAATGCACTATGAGGGTCAACTTTGACCCTCTGCATCACAGTCAGCAGGCACATTGTAGCCATTCAGGCTACACTAAGCCCTGGAGCCCCACCCCCCCCCCCCCCCTTATATAAGGCAGGGTCCGGCGGCCATTAGCCTCACTCGTGTGCCTGCTAGAGAGAGGAAAGGGACAGCTGCTGCAGACTTTTTCTCCTAGGGATAGATTAGTTAGGTTCTAGGCTGCTTTGCTTGCTCCTGACTGATTATTATTGCTTTTAAAGCACCCAGCAACAGCTCTTTTCAGAGCTCAACCTGTACATTTTTTTTCTCTGTGTCAAACTGACACTTTTGTTGCATGCACAGCCTTGCTAATTGATATTGTGTGTGCCACTGCCAGCAGCCCAGCACATTCAGTGACTACCTGTGTGTGCTGCACATTGTACTACCCAGTACTGCATATACCACAGTACCTGTTGTGTTTACTTAACCCACCTCATCACTGCATATACCTAGCGTTGTGTTGAGTGAACCCAGCTCACTGCATCTAACTACCTGTTGTGTTGAGTGAGAACCCACCTCACTGCATCTTAAGTACCTTTACTGTTCAGTGAACCCAGCTCACTGCATCTAACTACCCAGTACCTGTTGTGTTTACCTAACCCACCTCATCACTGCATATACCTAGGGTTGTGTTGAGTGAACCCAGCTCACTGCATCTAACTACCTGTTGTGTTGAGTGAGAACCTACCTGGCCACCTCACTGCATCTAACTACCTGTTGTGTTGAGTAAGGACCCACCTCACCTTATGTACCTTTACTGTTCAGTGAACCCAGCTCACTGCATCTAACTACCTGTTGTGTTGAGTGAGAACCCACCTCACGGCATCTTAAGTACCTTTACTGTTCAGTGAACCCAGCTCACTGCATCTAACTAGTGTTGGGCGAACACCTAGATGTTCGGGTTCGCGAACGTTCGCCGAAGATCGCCGCGATGTTCGGGTGTTCGCGCCGAACTCCGAACATAATGGAAGTCAATGGGGACCCGAACTTTCGTGCTTTGTAAAGCTTCCTTATATGCTACATACCCCAAATTAGCAGGGTATGTGCACCTTGGGAGTGGGTACAAGAGGAAAAAAAATATTTGAAAAAGAGCTTATGGTTTTTGAGAAAATTGATTGTAAAGTTTCAAAGGAAAAACTGTCTTTTAAATGTGGAAAATGTCATGTTTCTTTGCACAGGTAACATGCTTTTTGTCGCCATGCAGTCATAAATGTAATACAGAGAAGAGGTTCCAGGAAAAGGGACCGGTAACGCTAACCCAGCAGCAGCAGCACACGTGATGGAACAGGAGCAGGCGCAGGAGGAGAAGGCCATGCTTTTTGAGACACAACAACCCAGGCCTTGCATGAGGACAAGAAGCGTGCGGATAGCATGCTTTTTACCGCCATGCAGTCATAAATGTAATAAAGATAAGAGGTTCAATAAACAGGGACCAAGCGTCAACGCTAACCCAGCAGCAGCAGACGTGATGGAACAGGAGGAGGCGCAGGAGGAGAAGGCCACGCTTTCAGGTGCAACTCAGGCCTTGCATGAGGACAAAAAAATGTGTGCGCAAAGCAATGCAATGAGTAGTTTTCAGGACACAATGGGCTATTCGGAGGAGCTATTCCCACCCCCACAATCTTCTACCTGTGAAAGGTCAATGGAACAGCCACAAATGTTGTGCCCGGATTCACAACCTTTTTCTGTGGAAAATGCACCTCGCACTGAAATGCAAGGCGAGGCCGAGGATGAACATGACATCAACAACTCAACATGACGCAAAATGGGGGCGGAACAGAAAGCTGCTTTCAATGTTTTGAAGGCCTTAATTGCCTCCGGTGGCCAGTTAGATGCATCATTCATCACACCCAAATCCCAGAGCAATGTGTGCAGGAATTTGAATCTCAGGAGGTGTACCGAGATCATCTGGACAAGTGACCAAGTGACAAGTGACAAAGTGACCAGTGACAAAGTGACAAAGTGACAAAATGACAAAGTGACAAAATGACAAAGTGACAACTGACAAAGTGACAAAATGACAAAGTGACAAAGTGACAAAGTGACCAGTGACAAAGTGACAACTGAGAGGTTGTTCTGGGGAGCTCCACTGCACTCAGTCGCATATGAGGAGAGGTCTCGTCGGGACTGCTGATCCTCCTCAGCTTGCTCAAAGCCTTGAGGGTTCCTGAAGATCCTCTGCTTGGAGTTCGCCGGGGTTCAGCTTGGTGTCGGGGTCGGCGGCGTCCTCCTCACTCCAACGTGGCAGATCTTCTGTTGAAGGAAAAAAAAACAAACATTGTTAAAAGTCCAGTACCGCTTCTGAAGGACTCACCAAGAGATGCAGGAGCGCTTCAAACTAGCGCACCATCGCTCGCTGGGTGATGTCCCTGCCTACGCGCTGGAATTCTGCGCTGCACATGCTAGCACGCTTTTGCGCAGTGCCGAGGCGCATTCCAGCAGCTAGTAGCTACCAAGCTTCTGTGGATCTGATTGGGCCACCATGTTGGATCTCTGCCAAGTCCTCCAAAATTTTGAGCAATCCACGTTGCGTGACTGAGCAGTGACAACTCTACAGTCAGCATTACAATACCACTGCTGTGTTTACTGAAGAAATCAATGTTGAAGATGGAAACCGCTGGCATGATGCAAGTGGGGGATTCTGAAGATGAAAACGATCAGCGTGATGATACCAACATTAGGCAACCTGCCTCAGGAAACGCTGGTCCCAGCTATGACAAAGAACAGGACGAGGAACAGCTGGAGTTGGAGCAGGAATTGGATGCCCCCACTGCCGAGGGACAGAGCAGTGCACGTTGGACTTCCACAATTTAGCGGGAAAGGACAGCAGAAGAGGAAGAAAGTGATGCTGGTGACGAATATGGTGCATCACAACAATCACAACGCTTACAAGAACATGAAGACAGAGGAGTCTGGCAGGACTCTCTGGCACACATGGCTCAATTCATGCTAGACTGCATTGAACGCGGCCCGCGCATTATTCACTATTCATTATTATTCATTATTCTGGAATCTGGACAACACCAATTACTGGGTTTATACCAAGTTTATACAAACACAATGTTAAAAAACTGATTGAAGAAAGTGTCAGACAGGTCAAAAATGGAACAATTCCAGCAGGCCCTTGAGGATGGAGACTTTAGAGAGGAGATTGACATCCTCCTCCTTCTCTAGCCAGTTGTACGCCGACAGACTGACTTCAGCAAACCCAGGAGGACCAGGTGGAGAGCAAAGAACACAAGCTGCTGCTAGTGCCGAAAAGGGAATGGTATTGGCAGTGTCCTTGGAGTGGGAACATTTTCTGACACCCATGCAGCAGCCCACAGAACAGCAATCGGGCAGTTCCACGTCCTCCAACACCAATCGCCTGGAGAAGATGGTCAAGGTCCAGGACTACATGTCAGATGGCGTAGCTGTGTTGAACAATCCATCTGCAGACAGACGGTGAGTGTGACAGGCAGCACAGAAGGACCATGGCAACTCACTCATAGTACCACAGTTTGATAGTGCTGCCCAAAAAATTATATGGATCCGTGGACCCGGGCACTGCGGGCAGTACTGGGAAGTGGGAACGCAGATTTTAGTACCTAAACACACGATACAACATGTTTTCCGGGGTCGGACTCTGAGGCACATACAGATGGTCCCGATCATCATCCTCATCATACAACTCTTCTCCTGAGTCTGACCCACCCACCACCTCTGCCACCCCAACATCCCCAGACACAGACCCCTCATCGTCCTCAACATTAACTTGGGATGCTGGCCTGAGCCAGACCTCCTCCTCCACATCAGGCCCCATCATCTCCTCAATGGCAGCCCTCATTAATCGTTCTGGCGACGGACCGATGGACACAACATTCTCCTCCGGAGAGGGCTGCTGCTGACCACTGGCTGCTGGGGTGGATGTTATAGCTTGCGTGGGGCGTTGGCTGTTGCTGTTGTTGGGAGTGCTGCTCACAGCGGAGGTCTCTGAGGAACTCATGGTGAGCTCATATAGTGGTTGGCGGTGAGTGGAGTATTACTGATCCCAGCAATATACACACTGACTGGCAGAGTACGCAATGCTATATAGTCTGGTTGAGTGGTGTACACAGAGTGGCAGTACACACAATGCTATATAGTCTGGCTGAGCCGTGTACACAGAGTGGCAGTACACACAATGCTATATAGTCTGGCTGAGCGGTGTACACAGAGTGGCAGTACACACAATGCTATATAGTCTGGCTGAGCCGTGTACACAGAGTGGCAGTACACACAATGCTATATAGTCTGGCTGAGCCGTGTACACAGAGTGTCAGTAAACAATGCTATATATAGCGTGGCTGAGCGAGGTACACAGTGGCAGTACACACAATGCTATATAGTCTGGCTGAGCAGTGTACACAGAGTGTCAGTAAACAATGGTATATAGTCTGGCTGAGCGGTGTACACAGAGTGGCAGTAAACACAATGCTATATATAGTGTGGCTGAGCGAGGTGCACAGTGGCAGTACACACAATGCTATATAGTCAGGCTAAGCCGTGTACACAGAGTGTCAGAAAACACAATGCTATATATAGCGTGGCTGAGCGAGGTGCACAGTGGCAGTACACACAATGCTATATAGTCTGGCTGAGCCGTGTACACAGAGTGGCAGTAAACACAATGCTATATATAGCGTGGCTGAGCGAGGTACACAGTGGCAGTACACACAATGCTATTTAGTGAGGCTAAGCCGTGTACACAGAGTGTCAGAAAACACAATGCTATATATAGCGTGGCTGAGCGAGGTGCACAGTGGCAGTACACACAATGCTATATAGCCAGGCTAAGCCGTGTACACAGAGTGTCAGAAAACACAATGCTATATATAGCGTGGCTGAGCGAGGTACACAGTGGCAGTAAACAATGCTATATATAGTGTGGCTGAGCGAGCGGTGTACTACTGTTCCCAGCAGCGACACACAATGACTGGGGGGGACCCTGGCTAGCGTGGCTGGAGAGCGAACTACCCTGCCTGCCTACCCAAAGCTAAACCCACAGACAAATGGCGGAGATATGACGTGGTTCGGGTATTTATTTACCCGAACCACGTGACCGTTCGGCCAATCAGAGCGCGTTCGGGCCCGAACCACGTGACCCGTTCGGCCAATCACAGCGCTAGCCGAACGTTCGGGGAACGTTCGGCCATGCGCTCTTAGTTCGGCCATGTGGCCGAACGGTTTGGCCGAGCACCGTCAGGTGTTCGGCCGAACTCGAACATCACCCGAACAGGGTGATGTTCTGCAGAACCCGAACAGTGGCGAACACTGTTCGCCCAACACTACATCTAACTACCCAGTACCTGTTGTGTTTACTTAACCCACCTCATCACTGCATATCAATGGTGCTCAGCAGAGCTCGAATATTCGAGTAGCTCGAATATTCGAGCTCTTTTCCAGCTATTCGAGCTCGGTATTCGAGCTCCGAATAGCTGTAGCTATTCGAATGGGCTATTCGCGTACACTCGAATAGCCCATTCACTATTCGAGCTATTCGAGCAAACGGCGCTATTCGAGCTCGGTACCGAGCTCGAATAGCGTCATAGCCCAGATTGATGTCCTTAGAGCCAATCAGAGGGCTCCCAGGCCCTCTGACGGCAGCCAATCACAGAGGGGGACCCTGGCCAGCCCCTACCCTATAAATAGCGGCCGCCATGTTACGTTTCTCCGTCCTTGCCTGAGACTTGCATAGAGAGAGAGTTGCTCCTTTGTGCTTTGGCTTAGCAAGAGCTTTATTGTGGTCATTTACCTAGCGTTTTTGCTCACATACACCTCCTATACACACCTATATTGTTGTTAGTTAGTTAGACATTGTATTTTAGTTATTAGGCTTTTGTGTTACATAGAGACAGGCCAGCTGCTGCAGGCTTACAGCTTTAGGCCTCAGGGCCTGCCTGTGTGGGCAGCTGTCCTCCTGTCCTCTGTTTATTTCTCTCTATTCTATACCAGTATTTCTGCTGTCCTTTACTACTGATTGTATTAGTATTGTAGTTATATACTGTAACTGTACTAGGACACTCACTGTCACTGTTCATAGGCTACTAGCTGCTCCTGCGTGTGTGTGTGCACTCACTGTCTGTGTACACACTACACACACTCTATTTCCAAGTTCTGATAACTGATTGATTATTGTAATTGAATATTGTAATTAGTTAGTTGTACTCACTGTTACTACTTACTGTACTAGGAGTCTAGGACACTCAGTCACTGTTCATAGGCTACTAGCTCCTGCGTGTGTGCACTCACTGTCTGTGTACACACTACACACACTCTATTTCCTTCTGATAACTGATTGATTATTGTAATTAGTTAGTTGTACTTACTGTTACTACTTACTGTACTAGGAGTCTAGGACACTCAGTCACTGTTCATAGGCTACTAGCTCCTGCGTGTGTGCACTCACTGTCTGTGTACACACTACACACACTCTATTTCCTTCTGATAACTGATTGATTATTGTAATTAGTTAGTTGTACTTACTGACTGTTACTACTTACTTATTTACTGTACTAGGGACACTCACTCAGTCACTGTTCATAGGCTAGCTCCTGCGCGTGTTTGCGCGTGCGTGCACTCACTGTCTGTAGTGTACACACACTAAATTTACTTGTGATTACTACTGATTATTGTAACTGCTAGTTGTACTTCCTGACTGTTACTACTTACTTACTGTACTAGGGACACTCACTCAGTCACCTCACCCACCAACCCACTCCATTAAAGTACCCCACTTTTCACCCGCTCTTTTAAAAAACTTTTGTCTATACGCCCAAAACATCGAAGATGTCTGGAAGTGGCAGCCAGCGCGGTTTGGGCAAGGGGAAGGGCATCAAGGGAATCAGGAGGAGAGGGAGCAGCATTGTGGCAAGCCGCGGGCGCGGGCGCGCCACCATGCACAGTTCCGCAGCAGCAGCAGCAGCGTCAGTGGCTAACATTCCTCCCATAGCCACTGGCCGTGGACGCCTTGGGCGCCGCCCAGCAGGAGCATCTGCAACTCACGCTGCAGAGACACAGCAGCAGCAGCGTGTAGCACCTGCTCCGATTTTCCTCCAGCCGGGTCGGAAACGTCCCATTGAGGAAAAGCATGCAGACACTGTGGTGCAACTCATGACGGAGGATGAGCAGCCCGCCATCAGCTCTGCATCTGAGGCCTCCACCCTCACCACCACCACCCCTGTTCGCAGCAGCCGCCCAGCAGGGTCTGGGGAGGAGGCCAGTTCACCGTCACTCGCCGACCTGTCATTCAGCAGTCTTTTGACCCCAGGCATCATGAGTAAATTGTCTGCTGTTGTTGGCGATCTTGAGGAGGAGATGCTGATGGGCACTTTGGGGGATGAGGGATTGGACAGCAAGACTGTGGCGACAGTCAAGCAGCCCATCCATGCATCAGGAGAGGAGTTTGGGGGGTCCTCATCCCAGCAGGACATGTTTCAGGAGGGGGAGGATGTTGATGACCCGGTGACAGACAGAGACTGGGTGCCACCACCTCCAGGGGATGTCGTCCTCAGCAGCTCTGAGGAGGAGGAGGAGGATGCTCTTGTGGGCCTTGCAAGGAGGCGCATCATTGCAAGCATTGGCAGCAGCAGTAGGCAGGTCCCACAGCCTGCTGGTGCCTCAGGCTCAGCAGCAGCAGCAGCAGCATCTGCCAGTACCACCACCAGCCGCACCCAAGCCCCCCAAGCCCCACCCCCAACCACCACAGGGAGACAGGCAGCAGCGCTTCCATGCCGTAGGGGGATGTTTCTGTCACCAATCTGGCGCTTTTTCACCATGCCCACATTGTACAGCAAGTACGCCACTTGCAACCACTGTCAGCGGAAGTTGAGCAGAGGTGCAGACCCCTTAAAGTTCTGCACCAGCTCGCTCATCAACCACCTTGCTGCGAAACATTTCCACCAGCATCAGGAGTTCCAGAGGCTGAAGGCATCTGGTGCTGGCAGTGGCACCACACCCATCACTGCACAGCCTTCAGCAGCAGCAGCAACAGCAGCCACCCGCCCTCCTGCTCCTCCAGCAGCACCAGCAGGAGTGCGGAAACGCACTGCTCCTCCCCCCTCTGCAACTCCTGCCGCCGACACTGAGGCCTGTTCTGGCAGCCAGTCCTCAGTGGCCTCCTCCGCTGTGTCTGCTGATTCCCGTGCCAGCAAAAGGCCACGCCAGAGCCTTTTGAGCGAGTCCTTCCAGGGGGTGGTTAGGGTTCTGCCTCCCAGCAGCCGTCGCGTGCGGCAGCTGAACGGCTTGCTGGCACGGGCCATGTGCTCCCAACTCCTGCCGTACACGCTCGTGCAGGAGGGGAGCGACATTCGTGCGCTGCTTGCTTGCGCAGCCCCAGACTGGCAGCTCCCCAGCAGACACTTTTTCTCCCGCAAGGCCATTCCTGCACTGCACCGCTTTGTGATGGCCAATGTGGAGCGAGGGCTGGAGCACGCGGTTGGTGAAAGGGTCCACGTCACCATGGACTCCTGGAGCAGCCGCTTCGGGACAGGCCGCTACCTGTCCTTCACTGTCCACTGGGTCAGCTTGGTGGAAGGGGGTGAGGATGGGAGAGCAGCAGCGGGCACAGCAGCAGCAGCAACACAGTGGGTGGTGCCACCCCGCAGGGTCAGGGGAACTGCAGCAGGTTCCTCCGATCCTCTGCCATCCTCCGGCACACCTGGCCAAACCCCCCGCCTCAGCAGCAGCGTGAAGGCCCACCACTGCCAAGCGCTGCTGCACTTGGTCAGCCTTGGGAAGACCAAGCTGACGGCAACCCATGTGTTGGCCAAACTCCAGGAGCAGGAGAGGATTTGGCTGACCCCCAGAGGCCTCAGAGTCGGAGAGGTGGTGGCCGACAATGGGGCCAATCTGGTTGCCGCAATAGACAGGGGAAACCTGACCCACATCCCTTGTCTTGCTCACGTGCTGAACCTGGTAGTGCAGAAGTTCTTGCGCACCTACCAGGGGATGGGCGAACTGCTGGAAACGGCAAGGAACGTTGTGCGTCACTTCCGGCGCTCGGCTGCAGCCTGTGCGAGCCTGGAAGACGTGCAAAAGGAGCTGGATCTGCCACGCCATCGGCTGATCCTTGACGTTTCGACTCGCTGGAACTCCACCCTGGCGATGTTGGAGCGTCTGGTTGAACAGAAGCGCGCTGTCAAACAGTACCTTGCCCTGGCCACTGTTTCCGCCGCTCAAAGAAGGGACAAGACCAGCAACATCCCGTCCATCGTCCCCGATGATGACTGGAGGCACATGCAGCAGGTGTGCTTAGTGCTGGCTCCCTTTCTGCAGGCCACTAACATGGTGAGCAGGGACCATGCTATGGTCTGCGAGTGGGTGCCCCTGGTTTGTCTGCTGAACAGGGCCCTCGATGCTTTGCTGGAACAGGGAGTGGCAGCCTTGGACCAGCAGGAGCGGCAAGCAGCTGCACAGTCCACCTCTGAGGGGGAGGAGGAGGAGGACTTGGTGGAGGTCCCTGACCTTGCTGCTGATGAGGGGGAGCAGCACAGTGCAGCTGAGTTGGTGCGGGGGTGGAGAGAGGATGAGGCTGACGAGGCAGAGGAGGAGGATGAGGACAGCAGCACTGCCGTCGATGTGCCAGCAGACGTGGCCCGCCTCTTCCCAATGGCAGCGCACATGCTGACGTGCCTGCGCAGGGACCCCAGGGTGATCCAGATGAAGCAGAGGGAGGACATCTGGATCAGCATGATGTTGGACCCACGCCTCAAGGGGAAGTTGAGCCAGTTCCTGCCGCCTGCAGGAGGAGACCCAGCGCAACAAATAAGGAGCTTGCAGCAGGCCCTTGTTGAGCGCTTGGAGGAAGCCTTCCCCCAGCCTTCCACCACCACTGTCCAGCAGCCAGCACAGAGGCAGCAGCAGGTGCCTGCATCCAGCAGCAGCAAGCGCCCCACAGACCTGCTGTCTCTCAGCCACGAGCTCTACAGGACTGTAGAGGCTCCGGCAGCAGTGACTAGAGAGGAGGTGCATGCAGCAGCATCCTCCTCCGGTCACAGCCAGCGCCTGACCCGCATGGTGGCTGACTACATGGGGTCCTACAGCGGGCTTGACAGCGATGCCCCTGTTGATCCCATGGAGTATTGGGTCAAGCGCCTGGAGATCTGGAGCGAGCTGGCGCAGTACGCCCTGGAAGTGCTGTCCTGCCCCCCTTCCAGCGTGCTGTCCGAGCGCTGCTTCAGTGCAGCTGGTGGCGTGGTCACCGAGAAACGCTCACGTCTGTCTCACAAGTCTGTGGACAGACTGACGTTTCTCAAGATGAACCAGGCGTGGGTGGAAGGCGAGTTCCTGGCCCCTGTTGTCGGCGAGAGGGGGACATGAACTGGCTAAGAACCATCGTTAATGTGCCTTACCACCCTTTACCACCTCCTGGCTCCTGCTCACTAAGCCAGCCTGGTTCACTTTGACTATTACGTCGCCTGCAGCCACACATTTTACACCTACAGTGGGCTGCTGTGTGCTGCTGCTGCTGTCTGTCTGTGTTTCCCACCGCCAGGGTACACAGATTTACCTTCTGCTGCCACTCTGCCACCAGCTATTACGTCAAACAATAGCTATATATCTGTGTAATTTCTTTTACAAACAAAACCAAAAAACCATTAAAAAAAAAAAGGTTTAATTTTTCTGAGGTGCCCGGGTTGAAAACTGTGTTGTCCCAGTTGTGTATTGGACACAATGTGGGCTGCACGACCGCTGTCTGGGACCTCCTGTTGTGTTTATTTACGGCCTGGTATCACCGCTAGGTACCAGGGCTATTATGTCACGCTGTCTACCTGCTGCCACACTCACACTACTCCTCCATTACTCCTGCTGCTGCTGTCTGTCTGTGTTTCCCACTGCCAGGGTACACAGAATTACCTTCTGCTGCCACACTGCCACCAGCTATTACGTCAAACAATAGCTGCTCACATAATTACTCCTCCATTCCTCCTCCTGCTGCTGCTGCTGTCTGTCTGTGTTTCCCACCGCCAGGGTACACAGATTTACCTTCTGCTGCCACTCTGCCACCAGCTATTACGTCAAAAAATAGCTATATATCTGTGTAATTGGTTGTAAAACCAAAACTACAAAACCATTACAAAAAAAGGTTTAATTTTTCTGAGGTGCCCGGGTTGAAAACTGTGTTGTCCCAGTTGTGTATTGGACACAATGTGGGCTGCATGACCGCTGTCTGGGACCTCCTGTTGTGTTTATTTACGGCCTGGTATCACCGCTAGGTACCAGGGCTATTATGTCACGCTGTCTACCTGCTGCCACACTCACACTACTCCTCCATTACTCCTGCTGCTGCTGTCTGTCTGTGTTTCCCACTGCCAGGGTACACAGAATTACCTTCTGCTGCCACACTGCCACCAGCTATTACGTCAAACAATAGCTGCTCACATAATTACTCCTCCATTCCTCCTCCTGCTGCTGCTGCTGTCTGTCTGTGTTTCCCACCGCCAGGGTACACAGATTTACCTTCTGCTGCCACTCTGCCACCAGCTATTACGTCAAACAATAGCTATATATCTGTGTAATTTCTTTTACAAACAAAACCAAAAAACCATTAAAAAAAAAAAGGTTTAATTTTTCTGAGGTGCCCGGGTTGAAAACTGTGTTGTCCCAGTTGTGTATTGGACACAATGTGGGCTGCACGACCGCTGTCTGGGACCTCCTGTTGTGTTTATTTACGGCCTGGTATCACCGCTAGGTACCAGGGCTATTATGTCACGCTGTCTACCTGCTGCCACACTCACACTACTCCTCCATTACTCCTGCTGCTGCTGTCTGTCTGTGTTTCCCACTGCCAGGGTACACAGAATTACCTTCTGCTGCCACACTGCCACCAGCTATTACGTCAAACAATAGCTGCTCACATAATTACTCCTCCATTCCTCCTCCTGCTGCTGCTGCTGTCTGTCTGTGTTTCCCACCGCCAGGGTACACAGATTTACCTTCTGCTGCCACTCTGCCACCAGCTATTACGTCAAACAATAGCTATATATCTGTGTAATTTCTTTTACAAACAAAACCAAAAAACCATTAAAAAAAAAAGGTTTAATTTTTCTGAGGTGCCCGGGTTGAAAACTGTGTTGTCCCAGTTGTGTATTGGACACAATGTGGGCTGCACGACCGCTGTCTGGGACCTCCTGTTGTGTTTATTTACGGCCTGGTATCACCGCTAGGTACCAGGGCTATTATGTCACGCTGTCTACCTGCTGCCACACTCACACTACTCCTCCATTACTCCTGCTGCTGCTGTCTGTCTGTGTTTCCCACTGCCAGGGTACACAGAATTACCTTCTGCTGCCACACTGCCACCAGCTATTACGTCAAACAATAGCTGCTCACATAATTACTCCTCCATTCCTCCTCCTGCTGCTGCTGCTGTCTGTCTGTGTTTCCCACCGCCAGGGTACACAGATTTACCTTCTGCTGCCACTCTGCCACCAGCTATTACGTCAAAAAATAGCTATATATCTGTGTAATTGGTTGTAAAACCAAAACTACAAAACCATTACAAAAAAAGGTTTAATTTTTCTGAGGTGCCCGGGTTGAAAACTGTGTTGTCCCAGTTGTGTATTGGACACAATGTGGGCTGCATGACCGCTGTCTGGGACCTCCTGTTGTGTTTATTTACGGCCTGGTATCACCGCTAGGTACCAGGGCTATTATGTCACGCTGTCTACCTGCTGCCACACTCACACTACTCCTCCATTACTCCTGCTGCTGCTGTCTGTCTGTGTTTCCCACCGCCAGGGTACACAGATTTACCTTCTGCTGCCACTCTGCCACCAGCTATTACGTCAAAAAATAGCTATATATCTGTGTAATTGGTTGTAAAACCAAAACTACAAAACCATTACCAAAAAAGGTTTAATTTTTCTGAGGTGCCCGGGTTGAAAACTGTGTTGTCCCAGTTGTGTATTGGACACAATGTGGGCTGCACGACCGCTGTCTGGGACCTCCTGTTGTGTTTATTTACAGCCCTGGTATCACCGCTAGGTACCAGGGCTATTATGTCACGCTGCCTGCCTCATTGACTGCATGCTGCCACACACTCATCCTCCTCCTCCTGCTGCTGAATTTACCTCCTGCTGTCTGTGTGTTTCCACTGCCAGGGAGCACATACAATGGCGCTTCCAACATGCGTGCGCCACCAGCTATTTGTTGTTACGCTCAAAAATAGCTGCATTTCTTTAAAAAAAAATGAAAAGAGAAATAAGTGAAGAAGAAGAAGACGATATAGGAGAAGATGAAGAAGAAGAAGATGAAGAAGAAGAAGAAGAAGATGAAGAAGAAGAAGAAGAAGAAGAAGAAGAAGAAGAAGAAGAAGATGAAGAAGATGAAGAAGAAGAAGATGAAGAAGATGAAGAAGATGAAGATGAAGAAGATGAAGAAGAAGATGAAGAAGATGAAGATGAAGAAGATGAAGAAGAAGATGAAGAAGATGAAGATGAAGAAGATGAAGAAGAAGAAGATGATGAAGAAGAAGAAGAAGACAATATAGAAGAAGAAGAAGAAGATATAGAAGAAGAAGAAGAAGATATAGAAGATAAAGAAGAAGAAGAAGAAGAAGAAGTATATACAGTACTGAACAAAATTCTGGACACAACTTCTCTTTTCACCTTTTTTTTTTAAAGGAACATCCCCACATAATCACTTGCTGTTGTTACTTGGAAAAAAATATGTTTCTTGCATCATTCAGCCTCAAAACAAGTGTTGGGAAGCTATTTAAGGCCAATTCGAATAGTCAGCTCGAATAATGAGCTCGAATACCGACTCGAATAGTGAGCTCGAAGTCCGAGGTCGAATCGAATAGTAAAATTTATTCGACTCGAATATTCGACTGACCTCGAATAATTTACTATTCGAATTCGACCAAACTCGAATTTTAAAAAGGGGTATTTGAGCACCACTACTGCATATACCTAGCATTGTGTTGAGTGAACTCAGCTCACTGCATCTAACTACCTGTTGTGTTGAGTGAGAACCCACCTGGCCACCTCACTGCATCTAACTACCTGTTGTGTTGAGTGAGAACCCACCTCACTGCATCTTAAGTACCTTTACTGTTCAGTGAACTCAGCTCACTGCATCTAACTACCTGTTGTGTTGAGTGAGAACCCACCCACCTCACTGTATATAGCTAGCATACCCCCGAGATGGACAAAATGGACTAACCAGGTAGAGGAAGAGGTAGAGGCAGACCCAGAGGAAGGCCACCAGGCACCGGCAGGTCTGTGGCTGTGCGAGGTGGTGTTGCTGTGATTTTGTGTGGACCTGCCCCAAAATACAGTGCTCAGAAGAAGGCACGTACCATCACTTCCCAAAATCGTGAGGAGGTGATTGACTATTTAACACAGAACACCTCATCTCCCGCAGCCACCAGTGCTACAACAAGCACCGCATCCGCTGCATTTGACACTTCACAGGAGTTATTTGGTGGTGGTGGTGAAATCACTGATTCCCAGCCACTACTGCAACAACAACAAGAAGGCGCAGGTACACCACCTCATACGTCTGAGTTAGGTGGCGATAGTATGGACGTAACGTGTGTGGATGGGGATGATGGTGGACCACCTGAAGTTGGTGCACTTGAGGAGGTGTCTGAGGAAAGCGCAGCTGGCCAGGAGGATTATGATGACGATTATACGGATACCACATATGTTCCCGGTAGAGGAGATGACCAGGGGGACAGTTCAGAGGAGGAGTCAGAGAGGAGTAGGAGGAGATGACTCCATGATAGAAGCAGAGGGAGCTCGTCTTCAGAAACAGCTAGGGGCAGTGTCCGGTGCCATGTATCACCAGCTATGGCCAGCCAGCCAACATGCCCTTCAACGTCAGCTGCTGATGCCACCCTAGCGCCATCAGCCCAGGGGGGTTCAGCGGTTTGGAAATTTTTTCACACTACTCCTCCATTACTCCTGCTGCTGCTGTCTGTCTGTGTTTCCCACTGCCAGGGTACACAGAATTACCTTCTGCTGCCACACTGCCACCAGCTATTACGTCAAACAATAGCTGCTCACATAATTACTCCTCCATTCCTCCTCCTGCTGCTGCTGCTGTCTGTCTGTGTTTCCCACCGCCAGGGTACACAGATTTACCTTCTGCTGCCACTCTGCCACCAGCTATTACGTCAAACAATAGCTATATATCTGTGTAATTTCTTTTACAAACAAAACCAAAAAACCATTAAAAAAAAAAAGGTTTAATTTTTCTGAGGTGCCCGGGTTGAAAACTGTGTTGTCCCAGTTGTGTATTGGACACAATGTGGGCTGCACGACCGCTGTCTGGGACCTCCTGTTGTGTTTATTTACGGCCTGGTATCACCGCTAGGTACCAGGGCTATTATGTCACGCTGTCTACCTGCTGCCACACTCACACTACTCCTCCATTACTCCTGCTGCTGCTGTCTGTCTGTGTTTCCCACCGCCAGGGTACAGTGTACACAGATTTACCTTCTGCTGCCACTCTGCCACCAGCTATTACGTCAAAAAATAGCTATATATCTGTGTAATTGGTTGTAAAACCAAAACTACAAAACCATTACCAAAAAAGGTTTAATTTTTCTGAGGTGCCCGGGTTGAAAACTGTGTTGTCCCAGTTGTGTATTGGACACAATGTGGGCTGCACGATCGCTGTCTGGGACCTCCTGTTGTGTTTATTTACAGCCCTGGTATCACCGCTAGGTACCAGGGCTATTATGTCACGCTGCCTGCCTCATTGACTGCATGCTGCCACACACTCATCCTCCTCCTCCTGCTGCTGAATTTACCTCCTGCTGTCTGTGTGTTTCCACTGCCAGGGAGCACATACAATGGCGCTTCCAACATGCGTGCGCCACCAGCTATTTGTTGTTACGCTCAAAAATAGCTGCATTTCTTTAAAAAAAAAATGAAAAGAGAAATAAGTGAAGAAGAAGAAGACGATATAGGAGAAGATGAAGAAGAAGAAGATGAAGAAGAAGAAGATGAAGAAGAAGAAGAAGAAGATGAAGAAGAAGAAGAAGAAGAAGAAGAAGAAGAAGAAGAAGAAGAAGAAGAAGAAGAAGAAGAAGAAGAAGAAGAAGAAGAAGAAGAAGAAGAAGAAGAAGAAGAAGAAGAAGAAGAAGAAGAAGAAGAAGAAGAAGAAGAAGAAGAAGAAGATGAAGATGAAGATGAAGATGAAGAAGATGAAGATGAAGAAGAAGAAGAAGATGAAGAAGAAGAAGATGAAGAAGATGAAGATGAAGATGAAGACGAAGAAGATGAAGAAGAAGAAGAAGAAGAAGAAGATGAAGAAGAAGAAGATGAAGAAGAAGAAGAAGAAGAAGAAGAAGAAGAAGAAGAAGAAGAAGAAGAAGAAGAAGAAGAAGATGAAGAAGATGAAGAAGAAGAAGATGAAGAAGATGAAGATGAAGAAGATGAAGAAGAAGATGAAGAAGATGAAGATGAAGAAGATGAAGAAGAAGATGAAGAAGATAAAGATGAAGAAGATGAAGAAGAAGAAGATGAAGAAGAAGAAGAAGAAGACAATATAGAAGAAGAAGAAGAAGATATAGAAGAAGAAGAAGAAGATATAGAAGATAAAGAAGAAGAAGAAGAAGAAGAAGTATATACAGTACTGAACAAAATTCTGGACACAACTTCTCTTTTCACCTTTTTTTTTTAAAGGAACATCCCCACATAATCACTTGCTGTTGTTACTTGGAAAAAAATATGTTTCTTGCATCATTCAGCCTCAAAACAAGTGTTGGGAAGCTATTTAAGGCCAATTCGAATAGTCAGCTCGAATAATGAGCTCGAATACCGACTCGAATAGTGAGCTCGAAGTCCGAGGTCGAATCGAATAGTAAAATTTATTCGACTCGAATATTCGACTGACC
Organism: Hyperolius riggenbachi; assembly: GCF_040937935.1. Taxonomy (NCBI): domain Eukaryota; kingdom Metazoa; phylum Chordata; class Amphibia; order Anura; family Hyperoliidae; genus Hyperolius; species Hyperolius riggenbachi. The sequence continues at coordinate 49,360,540 of NC_090648.1, forward strand.
TCGAATAATTTACTATTCGAATTCGACCAAACTCGAATTTTAAAAAGGGGTATTTGAGCACCACTACTGCATATACCTAGCATTGTGTTGAGTGAACTCAGCTCACTGCATCTAACTACCTGTTGTGTTGAGTGAGAACCCACCTGGCCACCTCACTGCATCTAACTACCTGTTGTGTTGAGTGAGAACCCACCTCACTGCATCTTAAGTACCTTTACTGTTCAGTGAACTCAGCTCACTGCATCTAACTACCTGTTGTGTTGAGTGAGAACCCACCCACCTCACTGTATATAGCTAGCATACCCCCGAGATGGACAAAATGGACTAACCAGGTAGAGGAAGAGGTAGAGGCAGACCCAGAGGAAGGCCACCAGGCACCGGCAGGTCTGTGGCTGTGCGAGGTGGTGTTGCTGTGATTTTGTGTGGACCTGCCCCAAAATACAGTGCTCAGAAGAAGGCACGTACCATCACTTCCCAAAATCGTGAGGAGGTGATTGAGTATTTAACACAGAACACCTCATCTCCCGCAGCCACCAGTGCTACAACAAGCACCGCATCCGCTGCATTTGACACTTCACAGGAGTTATTTGGTGGTGGTGGTGAAATCACTGATTCCCAGCCACTACTGCAACAACAACAAGAAGGCGCAGGTACACCACCTCATACGTCTGAGTTAGGTGGCGATAGTATGGACGTAACGTGTGTGGATGGGGATGATGGTGGACCACCTGAAGTTGGTGCACTTGAGGAGGTGTCTGAGGAAAGCGCAGCTGGCCAGGAGGATTATGATGACGATTATACGGATACCACATATGTTCCCGGTAGAGGAGATGACCAGGGGGACAGTTCAGAGGAGGAGTCAGAGAGGAGTAGGAGGAGATGACTCCATGATAGAAGCAGAGGGAGCTCGTCCTCAGAAACAGCTAGGGGCAGTGTCCGGTGCCATGTATCACCAGCTATGGCCAGCCAGCCAACATGCCCTTCAACGTCAGCTGCTGATGCCACCCTAGCGCCATCAGCCCAGGGGGGTTCAGCGGTTTGGAAATTTTTTCACGTGTGTGTCTCAGATCGGAGCAAAGCCATCTGTTGTCTCTGCCAGCAAAAATTGAGCCGTGGAAAGGCCAACTCTCACGTAGGGACAAGTGCCTTACGGAGGCACCTGGAGAGAAGGCACAAACAGCTATGGCAAGAACACCTGAGGAAAAGCAGCACCCCTCAAAAGACAAGCCACCCTCCTTCTCCTCTTCCTCCTTCAGGTGCATCGTCTTCATCCACTTTCTCCCTTGCACCTTCACAGACACCCTCCTCCACACCGCCTCTTCCCTTCAGCGGTTCCTTCTCCTCTGCCCACAGCAGTACCCAGCTGTCCGTGAAGGAAGTATTTGAGCGTAAGAAGCAAATGTCTGCCAGTCACCCTCTTGCCCGGCGTCTGACAGTTTGCGTGGCGGAACTATTAGCTCGCCAGCTATTACCATACAAGCTGGTGGAGTCAGAGGCTTTCCGTAAGTTTGTGGCCATTGGTACACCGCAGTGGAAGATACCAGGCCGCAATTATTTTTCACAAAAGGCCATACCCAAACTGTACCGTGCAGTTGAGAGGCAAGTGGTGTCATCTCTGGCACACAGCGTTGGGTCAAGGGCCCACCTGACCACGGATGCCTGGTCTGCCAAGCACGGGCAGGGCCACTACATTACATACACAGCCCATTGGGTCAACCTGGTTACCGATGGCAGCAAGCAGGGAGTACGTGGCTGCGCAGAGGACCGACTTGTCACACCTCCACGGCTTGCAGGCAGGCCTCCAGCCACCTCCTCTCCACCTGCTATCACCGCTTCGCTGTCGTCATCCTCCTCCTCCTCCTCCTTGGCTGGTGCCGCCATCTCCTCTCCAGCTACACAGCCCCAGCACCCCAGGGCCTATGCTGCATGCCAGGTGCGACGGTGTCATGCAGTGTTAGACATGTCTTGCCTGAAAGCGGAGAGTAACACTGGAACAGCTCTCCTGGCTGCTCTTAACAAACAGGTGGAGCAATGGCTGATCCCGCACAAGCTTGAGATCGGCAACGTAGTGTGTGACAACGGCAGCAATCTCATTGCTGCGTTGCATTTGTGAAAGCATGGCACATGTGCTTAATCTGGTCGTGCAAAGATTTGTGTCCAAGTACCCAGGCTTAGAGGACGTCCTGAAGCAGGCCAGGAAGTTGTGTGGGCATTTCAGGTGCTCTTACAAGGCCATTGCACGCTTTGCGGACATTCAGCGTAGAAACAACTTGCCGGTGAGACGCCTGATTTGCGATAGTCCGACTCGCTGGAATTCCACCCTGCTGATGTTCTCTCGCCTGCTAGACCAGGAGAAAGCCGTCACCCAGTACCTGTATCATTACAGTACAAGGACACAATCTGGGAGGATGGGGATGTTGTGGCCCAACAACTGGACACTGATGCGAAATGCATGCAGGGTCATGGAGCCCTTTGAGGAGGTGACCAAACTGGTGAGTCGCGATGAGGGCACCAACAGCGACTTGATCCCCTACGCCTACTTCCTGGAGCGTGCGGCGCGTAGAGTGGTGGATACAGCTGTGGAGGAGCGTGAACAAGAAGAGTTAGGGCAGCAGGAGTCGTGGGAGCCATTTACACACGAACCCGATGTTTCCACAACACCAGTGGCATCACAGAGGGGGGAGGAGGAGGAAGAAGAGGAGTCGTGTGGGGAAGGAGAGGAGTCAGACTCTGATGATGGTGATGATGAGGAAGGTGTTTCTGTGGAGGAGGAAGAGGCAGCGGAAGGAGAACAACCGCATCAGCCATCACAGGGGGCTTCTGCTGCTCCACGTTCCCGTGGTATTGTTCGTGGCTGGGGGGAGGAAGAGGAGTTGCGTCCCATCACTGAGGAAGAGCAAGAGGAGATGGAGAGTACGTCTGCATCCAGCTTTGTGCAGATGTCCTCTTTCATGTTGTCCAGCCTGTTGAGGGACCCCCGTATCAAAAAACTCAAGATGAATGACCTGTACTGGGTGGCCACGCTACTAGACCCTTGGTACAGGCACAAAGTGGCGGACCTCTTAGCAACTCAACAAAAGGCGGAAAGGATGCAGCACTTGCAGAACAAGCTGTCGATGATGCTTTACAATGCATTTAAGGGTGATGTGGCTGCACAACGCAATTCAGGTACTGGCAGTAACCCTCCTCCTCCCAAGTCCACACAGGCAAGAACAGGACGCTCCAGCGATCTCAGGGTGATGACGGACATGCGGACGTTCTTTAGTCCAACTCCTCGCCATAGTCCTTCCAGATCCACCCTCCACCAATGCCTGGACCGGCAGGTAGCCGACTACGTGGCCTTGAGTGTGGATGTAGACTCTGCGAAAAGCGAGGATGAACCCTTGGACTACTGGTTGCGCAGGCTTGACCTGTGGCCAGAGCTGTCCCAATTTGCCATACAACTTCTCTCTTGCCCTGCCGCAAGCGTCCTGTCAGAAAGGACCTTCAGTGCAGCTGGAGGCATAGTTACTGAGAAGAGAAGTCGCCTAAGTCACGACAGTGTTCAGTACCTGACCTTTATCAAAATGAATGAGGAATGGATCATGGAGGGCTACTGCACGACCGAAGACTAAGTCAGTCCCCACACACAGCATCTCTGCCTGCAGGCCGCTTGACTGCCTTCTCCGCCACTACCAACAGGGTCCAGGACTCTAGGCGGATTCCTGAATTTTTAAGGCCGCTGCTAGCAGCGGCCGCTACACTAATTTTTCTGGTGCGTGTACATGTGCCCATCCCCCTTCGTGATCACTACCTTGCCGCGGTGAAGGGGCTTGCGCATCACAATGAAGCAATGACCGCCGGCTATTTGAGTGTCTCGGGTGGGGGTGGCACACAAAAGATAATAAGGTCGTTGCTTCATTGTGGTCAGACCAAATTTGATCAGCTGGACAGTCACTGTTCTGTCATTCAGCAACATCAGCCGGGCGAGCATATGGGCTGAAAAGCCACCATCACCTGCACTCTCGTCATGGTGCGCACCAGTCCAGCACGGCCGTCACTACACAAACGGCTGTTTGCAGTCACTGCATACCTTTCACTGCATCTGTGACTGCACATTATACCTGGCAGTCAGTGCATAACTTGCACTTGAATGGATACACTTTTAAACAATTTAAAAATACAACCATCTAAACATTCAAACAATTTAAAAATACAACCATCTATCATTTTCAAAAAATTTAAAAAAAGGGCAAAAAAACTTGCCCTCCGTAAAACATTCTTGGCAAATGCTTTCGACTCGGTTGGTCTTCCGCTGGCTCAAGGGTCCATCTGACCACAGATGCCTGGTCTGCAAAGCAGGGTCAGGGCAGCTACAGCATGGGTCTCAGCAGGCTCCCACTTCGGTCCAGAATCCAACCTTCATTCCCCGTGGTAACAATGGCAGACTTGCCCTCCATAACGGATTCCCGTTAAAGGATTTAAAGTTAATTCATTTCAATTAGGGCCGCAAAAGGTCCTCCTGAGTCCTGTATTGCTATTTTTGGTCACTACCTCGGGGTGGGTGTGCATGCCTGCCTGCCTCCCTCCTTGCCTGGATGTGTGGTGGTAGACGTTGATCAGGCTCCAACTCCGGAACGCAATACAAGAGGGAGCTCGTCCTCAGAAACAGCTGGGGGCAGTGTCCGGCGCCATGTATCGCCCGCTATGGCCAGACAGCCAACATGCCCTTCAACCTCAGCTGCTGATGCCACCGTAGCGCCATCAGCCCAGGGGGGCTCAGCGGTTTGGAAATTTTTTAACGTGTGTTTCTCAGATCGGAGCAAAGCCATCTGTTGTCTCTGCCAGCAAAAATTGAGCCGTGGAAAGGCCAACTGTCACGTAGGGACAAGTGCTTTACGAAGGCACCTGGAGAGAAGGCACAAACAGCTATGGCAAGAACATCTGAGGAAAAGCAGCACCCCTCAAAAGACAAGCCGCGGAGAACAACCGCGGCAGCCGTCACAGGGGGCTTCTGCTGCTCCACGTTCCCATGGTATTGTTCGTGGCTGGGGGGAGGAAGAATGGATACACTTTTAAAGAATTTAAAAATACAACCATCTAAACTTTCAAACAATTTAAAAGTACAACCATCTAAACTTTCAAACAATTTAAAAATACAACCATCTATCATTTTCAAATTTTTTTTAAAAAGGGCAAAAAAACTTGCCCTCCGTAAAACATTCTTGGCAAATGCTCTCGACTTGGTTGATCTTCCGCTGGCTCAAGGGTCCATCTGACCACAGATGCCTGGTCTGCAAAGCACGGTCAGGGCAGCCACAGCATGGGTCTCAGCAGGCTCCCACTTCGGGCCGGAATCCAACCTTCATTCCCCGCGGTAACAATGGCAGACTTTCCCTCCATAACGGATTCCCATTAAAGGATTTAAAGTTAATTCATTTCAAATACACAGCAGGGCCTCGAAAGTCCGCCTCCTGTATTGTTATTTTTGGTCACTACCTCGGGGCGGGCGTGCATGCCTGCCTGCTGCCCTTCTTGGATGTGTAGTGGTAGCAGTTTCTCAGGCTCCACACCGGATTCCATCCCTCATTCCCCGGCCATTACCCGGGGTCACAAATGGCAGACTTGCCCGCCTCCATATGATTCTCGTGAAAGGAATGTGGTGTCATCTTTGCCCGCCATAACTGGTTCTCGTTAAAGGATTTAAAGTACATTCATTTCAAATACACAGCAGGGCCTCGAAATTCCTCCTCCTGTATTGTTATTTTTGGTCACTACCTCGGGGCGGGCAGGCGTGCATGCCTGCCCGCTGCCCTCCTTGGATGTGTAGTGGTAGCCATTTCTCAGGCTCCACCCTGGATTCAAACCCCTCATTCCCCGGCCTTTACCCGGGGTTATAATGGCAGACTTGTCCGCCTCCACAGGATTCTCATTGTAGCGGTACTTGATCCCATTAAGGAACATATTAATTTACATTCATTTATTCACCTGATCAAATGTACCTGAATTTATAACTGTTGCATGAAAAGCAAAAGGAATACAGTGGCCAGTAGAGCTAATAGGCTAAATCCCGAGTTTTCTACATGAAAATGTTCTGCATAAGATCTTTTTGCATAGAATTGCATTATTTAAGAGTGTTGCATAATAAGTACCTCTGAATATATTTTGATGTTCATATAGTTATGTTTTGACATTGAATTGTTTGTGAACATGAGTGATACTCACAAAACCTGCCTTACACTATGTCCTCTGACACTTTGTTTTCAGCTGTATGCTCCTTTTTGATTGGCCTGATGAAGCGAGATTGAGCCCATGAAACGCGTTGCCTATTTTTACTGTGGAGTATACATAAATAAATGTTTGACTGTTGATGCCACAGTCCTTCCTTTGTTTGCTTTGTCTGCATGGATGGGATAGGCCCACCACTGCCCCATCGGTTTTAAGCTCATTTAAGTGACTTTTATTCTATTGGGGCCTCTGGAAAGCTTCTACATATTGCTAAGTCCACCCTTGGTGGAGGGTTGTACCCATCTTCTTCCCATCTACAGAGAGCGACTTTTAATCCTGAGTGGGGTCAGGTTAATCTCCCCACCTGCCTTCACAGTGGTTGCCTAATGGTAACCCTGGTTTGTGAGTATTAAATTGTTAGATTACTCATTATTAATTATCATCTATACAATATCACACTATTGGGCTCTTGGTGTCCCCCCTCCCTTTATTGTAGCGGTACTGAACAAGTACACAGCACGTAGAAAATGTAATTTAAAAACATAAGCTTTTTAACAATGCCATGGAAAGTTGAGAAGGAAGTCACACATTACCTGACATCACTGAGTGAGAAAGAGCAATCTCGCCATGTTGCGCAGTAGTCCAGCATGGCCGTCACTACACAAACAGCTGTTTGCGGTGCGTTACACAGTGAGTTTGGTGTGTCAGTGTGAAGCAGTACTCTAATTACACTCCCTGATTGATGTATATGTTACGGCCAGAACCCGAAGTCTGGCCACTTCGGGTTCTGGCCGGTCAAAGCTAGAAATGGCCGGCTGAAGCGGCCAGTTTGCGAAATGGAGGCTTTTTGTGGACTTTGGCCGGCCAGAACGCATTCTGGCTAGATGTGGCCGGCCAAGTCCCGAAGTTCTGAGTCCCTGCTGCCTCCTGTCAGCTCGCCTCACCCTTCTTTCACGTCTGCTTGCTGTCTCCATGGCTGTCCGGCTCCCCGCTGTCTCTCTGGCTGTTCGGCTCATTCTCCCCTCCCCTGCTATTTGACTCCCAGGCTTCCTTCTTCCCGGGCTGAGCCCTGCGATGTCTTGATGAGTTCCCCGCCGCCGTCTCCCCTGCTATTCAGCTCCATTGATTCCAACTTCCCAGGCTGTTCCCCAGCGATGTTTTGATGAGCTCCCCACTTTCCACCACATGTTTTCCTGACGCTGCATCTCTGCCTCCTGTCTGCTTTCTTCTGTCTGCCTTCCCACTTTGGCTGCGCAGTTCACCTCTCCCTGTCCCCTCATAAGTGGACCTGAACTCTTGCACAGGACAAACGAAAAACAGAGAAATGCACCTGTATGAATTTAGTCTGTCTAATTCCTCTTCATCTGTGACTAATCACCATTGAAATTTGATGTCTCAGCTGGGTCGGCTCAGGAATGTAATTGGTAAACAGGATAATATGTCTGCTTCCATGAAAGCAGGATGTAGACACACTGCAGATTATCTGCTGTAACAAATACATTTTGTAATAAAGGACGTTTTTCTTTAAGGGCTCAGACACACTATAAGCTCTTTTCTGAGCACTTGCGATTGATTAGCGCATTGTGAGCACTTTTTAAAAATCGTTCCCATTCACTTTCATTAAAATTGCGGTTAAAAAAATTGCCACATACACGTAAAAAAGTACGCAATCGTGGCGATTTTTACCGCAATTTAAGTGAAAGTGCATGGGAGATATTTTGAAAAATTGTTCAGAAAGCGCTAATCAAGCGCTCAGAAAAGCGCTTAGAGTGTGTTTGAGTCTTAAGGTTCTTATGCTATTTTGTATCTTTCAGAGCAGAGACGAGGTTCTGAGTGCCTTTTGTGCTGTCGGAAAGGACTCGGGACTTGTACATTTTGGACTTTGGCCGACTGACTTTGGCCATTTCTAGAACTGGCCGGCCAATGTCAGAATTTCCCAGCATTTTGGACTTTGGCCGACGTCAAATCGGCCAGTTCTAGAAACGGCCGGCCAATTCTAGAATTGGCCGATTTCTGGTTTTGGCCGTAACATATACACATGCAAGATGTTTTAAAGCACGTTAGGCCTGCTATTTAGCATTCAATGTGATTTCTGCCCTTAAAACGCTGCTTTGCGTCACATCCAGATTTTTCCCCGGGACTTTTGGCATGTATCCCACTCCGCCATGCCCCCCTCCAGGTGTTAGACCCCTTGAAACATCTTTTCCATCACTTTTGTGGCCAGCATAATTTTTTCAATTTTTCACAGTTCACCTCCCCATTGAAGTCTAATCGCGAACTTTTCCACGAACCGAACCTTCCGCGGGAGTTCGCAAACCCGGTTCGCGAACCGAAAATCGGCGGTTCGCGACATCTCTATTAATCACTTAACTACATACTATATTTAGTTTTGTGTAAACTTAAGAGTGTATTTAAAGCCAGGTTAATGTGATTAACTTGAAACTGGCTGTCTTTAAAAAGTTTAAAAAGTTTAATCAACTAGTCCCCATTAGAGATGGCCCAAACCTCCGATTTTGATCCGCGAACCGGGTTCGCAAACTTCCGCGAAAGGTTCGGTTCACGCGAACTTTCGCAAACCGCAATAGACTTCAATGGGGATGCGAACTTTGAAAACTAGAAACACTTATGCTGGCCACAAAAGTGATGGAAAAGATGTTTCAAGGGGTCTAACACCTGAAGGGGGGCATGGCGGAGTGGGATAGACGCCAAAAGTCCCAGGGAAAAATCTGGATTTGACACAAAGCAGCGTTTTAAGGGCTGAAACCACATTGAATGCTAAATTGCAGGCCTAAAGTGCTTTAAAACGTCTTGCATGTGTATACATCAATGAGGGAGTGTAGTTAGAGTACTGCTTCACACTGACACACCAAACACACTGTGTAACGCACCGCAAACAGCTGTTTGCGTAGTGACGGCCATGCTGGACTGGTGCGCACCATGGCAAGAGTGCAGGCCATGGCAGTTTTCAAGCCCATATGGTCGCCGGGCTGTGGTAGCTCAATGATAGAACAACAGTGACTGTCCAGCTGATCAAATTTGGTCTGTCCACATTGAAGCAACGACCTTATTATCTTCTTGTATGTAGGTAGGCATAGGTAGGTGCCCCAGTATAGGTAGGTAGGCATAGGTAGGTGTCCCAGTATAGGTATATAGGCATAGGTAGGTGCTACAGTAGTTAGCTACTAGGCATAGGTAGGAGTCCCAGTATAGGTAGGTAGGCATAGGTCGGACTCCCAGTATAGGTAGGTAGGTGCCCCAGTAGTTAGCTAAGCATAGGTAGGAGTCCCAGTATAGGAAGGTAGGCATAGGTAGGTGTCCCAGTATAAGTAGGTAGGCATAGGTAGGTGTCTCAGTATAGGTAGATAGGCATAGGTAGGTGCCCCAGTAGTTAGCTAGGCATAGGTAGGAGTCCCAGTATAGGTAGGTAGGCATAGGTCGGTGTCCCAGTAGTTAGCTAGGCATAGGTAGGAGTCCCAGTATAGGTAGGTAGGCATAGGTAGGTGTCCCAGTAGTTAGCTAGGCATAGGTAGGAGTCACAGTATAGATATGTAGGCATAGGTTGGAGTCCCAGTATAGGTAGGTAGGCATAGGTAGGTGTCCCAGTATAGGTAGATAGGCACAGGTAGGTGCCCCAGTAGTTAGCTAGGCATAGGTAGGAGTCCCAGTATAGGTAGGTAGGCATAGGTAGGTGTCCCAGTATAGGCTGATAGGCATAGGTAGGTGCCCCAGTAGTTAGCTCGGCATAGGTAGGAGTCCCAGTATAGGTAGGTGGGCATAGGTAGGTGTCCCAGTATAGGTAGGTGGGCATAGGTAGGTGTCACAGTATAGGTAGGTAGGCATAGGTAGGTGTCCCAGTAGTTAGCTAGGCATAGGTAGGAGTCCCAGTATAGGTAGGTAGGCATAGGTAGGAGTCCCAGTATAGGTAGGTAGGCATAGGTAGGTTCCCCAGTAGTTAGCTAGGCATAGGTAGGAGTCCCAGTATAGGTAGGTAGGCATAGGTAGGTGTCCCAGTATAGGTAGATAGGCATAGGTAGGTGCCCTAGTATAGGTAGGTAGGTAGGCATAGGTAGGTGTCCCCATATAGGTAAGTAGGTGCCCCAGTAGTTAGGTAGGCATAGGTAGGTGTCCCAGTATAGATAGTTAGGCAGGCAAGTTGGCACAGTAATAGCAATTACCAAGGTCCAGCTGCAACAGCTAGGGCTGTATAAAGCAGTGTCAGTGGGCAACACAAAAAAAAACACATCAGGAGAACATTAGCTCTCAAAAGAGTTGTTGAGGGGTGCTATTTTAGCAATAACAGTCAGCCAGGAGCAAGCTAACAAGCCTACAAGAGCCTAACTAATCTTTCCCTATGAGAGTCTGCCACTGTCCCTTCACTAATTACTGCAGGTACACGAATGAGTGTAATAGCCAGCACTGCCTGCCTTTTATAAGGGGGGAGTGGCTCCAGGAGAGAGTGTAGCCTAATTGGCTACGATGTGCCTGCTGACTGTGATGTAGAGGGTCAAATTTGACCCGAATGGCGCACTGTACCTGCAGAAGCAAAACAGCCCCAAAGCATGATTGACCCACCACCATGCTTCACAGTAGGCAAGGTGTTCTTTTCTTCATAGGCCTTGTTATTTCTCCTCCAAACATAGTGTTGATCTATGAGCCCAAGCAATTCTAATTTTGTTTCATCAGTTCACAGAACACTATCACTTTGTGGTAGTGTTCTGTGGACTGATGAAACAAAATTCGAACTGTTTGGGCCCATGGGTCAACGCTATGTTTGGAGGAGGAAGAACAAGGCCTATGAAGAAAAGAAATCCTTGCCTACTGTGAAGCATGGCAGGGGGTCACTCATGCTTTGGGGATTTTTTGCTATTGCAGGTAAAGAAAAGCTTCAGCGTGTGCAAGGTACCATGAATTCTCTGCAGTACCAGGAGATATTGGAAGAAAATGTGATGCAGTCCATCACAAACCTGGGGCTTGGGAGACGTTGGACATTTCAACAGGACAATGATCCCAAGCATACCTTCAAGTCCACTAGAGCATGGTTGCAGATTAAACGCTGGAACATTTTGGAGTGGCCATCACAGTCACCAGACTTAAATCCAATTCAGAACCTCTGGTGGGACTTAAAGAAAGCAGTTGCAGCGTGCAAGCCTAAGAATGTGACTGAAATGGAGGCTTTTACCCATGAAGAATGGGCTAAGATACCCGTAGATCACTGCAAGACACTTGTGTCAAGCTATGCTTCACGTTTAAAAGCTGTTATAACTGGAAAAGGATGTTGTACTAAGTACTAAGAATGACTGTCACCTGGGGGTTGAATACAACTGATATTGATGTGAGCACAGAAAATACATTTGTGGTTATTTCATTATAAATGTTATGTTATATTTGTCTGATTTACAAGTGCCTCTTTGATTTAATTGTAAACAAGATGACTGAAATGATCAAAACCAATGTCAAACTGGCCAAAACACTCAATTTCAGTGGGGGTTGAATAATTTTAAACACAACTGTAATTATGACAGCACCAACATTTTCAGTTTGAAACTGTGTGCTCCCAAACGTATAAATCCTTATGAGTCATCAATTAAACCACCTGAGAAAATCATCACCCATGTTCAATATTAGAACTTTAAGTTTCAGATTTCCTTTTGTTCTGTGACACTAATAAAAACAAAACAAAACAAAACAAAAAAAGTACTTTTATTGCCAGGCTCTTTTAATCATCTGAAAATTGGCAGTCCACAAACAGTCAATACCTTTTTTTCTTATTTCCCTGTAACATTTCTGATTTATTTTAAATACCTGTTTAATGGTAAACCTAGACTCAGATTTGTTTTAATCTTACCCTGCTTACATTCTTCTGAACCACCTTCTCCTTCATTGCAGGAATCTACAAGAAAACATCAAAGACAATATTAATCACTTAAAGGAATACTATCGATGTATGCATTTATTTTTAAATGCTGTATGTTGTAGCACACATTAGGGCAAGTACTAGGAGCAATTTGATTCCTCACACAGCTGTTCCTCTCAGCTGTAAAATCCTCCGTCAGTTTTGGCGTCAGTGTTGGATACAAAATGTATCTAATACTGAGCTCCGAGAGGGCTAGACCATGTCTCTGCAAAGGGGAGATGCTATCAACTCCTCAGTTTATAGTTTAATTATCACCTTGCTGAAAGAATCGTGTTGATATGGTGGTAAGGGGTTAAAGATTCTAGCAATGTGTGTTGATTATCTTTGCTTCTCTTTACTGATAAAGATACTAATAATGCTAATTGTAGACAGTGGTCTGCCCCTCTCAGCAGCTTGTAAAGTGGATGCAGCCTGGAGTGAATCACCTCAAGCAGGCAGCCAGTCTCAGTGTAAACACAGACTATTGTTATAGCTAGTTATATTCCAGCAATATTACAGCTCATTTAGTTACCTGTTACCACCTCAGATCAGCCTATTTCTCCTCATGTCTGCTGCATGCTGTGAGTGACACAGTGAAATATATTTGTGAGCTGTGTGACAGAGTAACCAGCAGCTCAGGGTGACCCAAACTACTATGAGCTGTGTAAGAAATACATTTTTAAGCAGGGATAGTGAGAGAGAGACCGGGGTGAATAAATAAAGTGCCCCGAGCACTAGTGGTAATGTGTACACTAATATAGAGTATTAAGGGGGCGTGTCCGCCGGAGGAGAGAGATGGACGCTTAATCCCCGCGCTCTGACTACAATCCATAAACAAAGCGACTCCACAGCAATGCCATCCCAGCAAACTCACCCCTCTGTAGAGGAATCACCAGAGATGGAGACAGAGTCGATGAGGAAAAGGAAGATGGGCTCATCGGCTCCCCGCAAACTGACGGAGTTCTTCCCCGCGGCCAACTCCCGCAAGAACAGCAGCGCTTCACAACATGGCGCCGGCCACACAGCGGGGCGGATCCCCGAGCGCTCTCCGGGCACAGCCAGTGAAACGACGGCTGATAACCAGCATCCCACGCTACACCAGGACGATCAACCCAACTCTGGCTCCTCAACTCCGGATTCCGTATCCCATACCTCACGCAGCCCGCTGAAGTCCAGACCGAGACTCGCGCAGCCATGTGCCGAGGACAACCAGGTAGGCCCAGCATACTCCCAGGCCGCTCCACTCATTAACGGCATTGAAGCCTTCCCAGCATCCGATGCTAACCTCACGCAGAGTGACATGAAAGAGATGCTACTCCTGTTTAAGAAATCTCTCATGGCTGAAATCACCCCTATCACTACCTCCCTCCAAAACTCCCTTGATGACTTAGGAGATAGAGTAGCCCACACTGAACAGCACTTGGAGGATCTAACAATTGAGCATAACAAGACGGTAGATTCAATAACAGAACAAAGCTCAGACATAAACTGGCTTAAAACCAAACTAGCTGATGCAGAAGACAGGAACCGGCGCTGTAACTTAAAATTCCGAGGAATTAGTGAACAGGTCCTGCCTAATGATATCAAGCCCTTCCTAACTGACCTTATTCAAGCCACCCTGCCTAGTCTGAAGGACTACCAATTGATGATAGACAGAGCCCATAGGCTCCCCAGACCCCCATCAATCCCAAATACTACGCCAAGAGACATTATCGCTAAATTCCTGTGCTACACTACTAAAGAAGACCTATTAAATTTTGTCAGGAAAAATGGATCTTTACCTGATCCCTACAAGACCATTCAAATATATCCTGACCTATCCCAGGCTACTCTGTCCCTCAGAAGGATCTTGCAGCCCATAACGAGAACCCTGAGAAGCAACAACATACCATACAGATAGGGCTTCCCCACCAAATTGCTCATCCCCAGATCTGGGTCAACGCATGTAATTAACACCATAGAAGAAGGGCTAAAACTACTAAAAAACTGGGGCCTTAACCCCGCATCTGGCAACAAGCAACTGAACCCCAAATCCTCCGCTCAAAAACTACCTATAGAATGGCACCGATCACAACAGGATTGAAGTCAGAAAGTTACACCTACTCTAACCTAGAGTATGCCTACTCAGGCCCCTCAGGAAAGAAGTGGAGACACCACCACAAACTCCACATCCTTCCCCTTGTTCATTGCTACAACAACTATGACGCTACTAAGAGCTATTATCCCTTACCCCCTTATCCTGTTTAACAGAATTCACAGTACACAGTTGAACTTATGGTCCAAAAACTCACCAAGAAAAAAATTCCTGAGCTACTTGCAACCCTCCACAATCCCAATGACTCCCGACGAAACTTAAACTACTATCTATAAATACCCACGGCCTCAACTCCCCACAAAAAAGAGCCTTCCTTTGGGCTGAAGCAATCAGATCAAACGCTGACATAATAATGGCACAAGAATCGCATTTTGCGGAAGGGAAAGTCCCTTCATTCACCCATAAAGCCTTCTCTAACACCTTCATGAGCAATTTCAAGAAAAAAAAGAGAGGTGTCCTAATTACATTCCACAACAAACTATTTCCTACAATCGACAAAATCGTGAGAGATCCGCAAGGCCGCTACTTAATAATCAATTGTAAAATCATGAACATTCAATACACCCTTGCCTGCATTTACGCCCCTAATACTGCCCAAATAGCCTTCTTGAAAAAAACACTAAAACTCATAAATGAACACAAGCAAGGAGCTCTAATTATAGGAGGAGACTTCAACATATGCATATCCGCCACTTTGGACTCTACCTACAAAGGTTCCCGTAAAGTACCATCATTGCAATCGTGGATCCACAAGGAACAACTCTTCGACCCTTGGAGAGCCCTCCATGGAAATGAACATGACTTTTCCTTCTTCTCCCACATCCACAAATCGTATAGTAGGATAGACTACTTCCTCATGGACTCTCCCACACTACAACTGGCATCAGACTGTACCATTGGGCCCATCTCCTGGACTGATCATGCCCCTATCTTGCTAACTATTGAACCTCCCGAGCACTCCCAAAACTCCAAACCTTGGAGAATGAACAACTCTATCATTTCAAGCCCACAAAACGTCCAATACCTACAAAACCATATCAAGGAATATTTCTCTTTAAATGACAATGGTCTTACTAACCCCACAATGATCTGGAACGCCCACAAACCGTATACCAGAGGCCTGCTGATCAGACTGGGAGCAATACTTAAAAAGACTAACCAATCCCAAATCACCAATCTATTAAACCAAATTAAAACTTTAGAAATAGCTGATGCTGCTAATCCCTCCCACAAAAACCAACAAGTCCTTTTTACTCTGAGACAAGACCTCAGACTTGCACTATTAACTAAATATGAATGGTGTGCAAACCAATCTAAATCCCTCTTCTACTCGCAAAAAAATAAGACCAGCAAACTACTAGCGCAACAAATTAAAAGCAAACAAGTCAAGAGAACCATTCAATCTATCATTCATCCAAATGACAGCCAACTAATTACAAATCCTTAACTAATTGCAGACGCTTTCAGCGACTATTATAGCTCCCTCTACAATCTAAGCAAAGATCCTAAAACTTTACAACCCACCCAACAGTCTATTAATGCTTTTTTAGAACCCCTAGCACTACCTAAAATTTCAGAATCACAGCTGGCATCCCTTAACACCCCATTCACCACCATAGAAACCCTGACAGTCCTAAAACAACTTAAAAATGCAAAGGCACCAGGCCCCGACGGATATACGAATGAGTACTACAAAACATTCAGTAATACCCTAGCTCCCAGGCTGACCAGCATGTTTAACCACATTGTAGAAACAGACTCCCCCCCTGAAGAGTTCCTTCAGGCCCCTATCTCTGTAATCCCCAAACCGGGTAAAAACCCAACCTCTACAACCAGCTATCGCCCGATCTCTCTCCTTAACTCAGACACAAAAATCTACGCCAAAATTATTGCCAACAGGTTGTTCCACATACTACCCAACCTTATAGGTCTCGATCAAGTCGGATTTGTTAAGGGTCGGCAGGCGACTGATGGCACAAGGAGGATGATCGACCTAATGAAAATCGCAGAAGTTGAAAAAGTGCCTTCTCTGTATCTAACTTTAGATGCAGAGAAGGCATTTGACAGGGTCCACTGGGGCTTTCTAAGGAGTGTGCTTTCTAAATTTGGTCTATCAGGCAAAATAACTAACGCAATTATGACTTTATATAAGAACCCCTCGGCATCAGTTATTCATGCGGGTTATTACTCCAAACCATTTCAAATAACTAATGGCACGCGCCAGGGGTGCCCCCTATCCCCACTTATATTTGTACTGGTTATGGAGACCCTGGCAGAAACCATTAGATCTAAACCCAACATATCCGGAATCACTATTAATGACTACCAACACAAAATTGGGCTTTTCGCCGATGATGTCATACTATCCTTGACTAACCCTTTACGCTCCTTGGAAGGGGTCACCGAGGCCCTGTCTAATTTCGCCAAAGCATCATTTTATAAAATCAATGAAAGTAAGTCTCTCTTCTTACACAAACATATTGACCCAAACACAGTCAAAATGATTGTTGAAAAATATCCCTTCCCATTATCACACAACTCCATTCCTTACCTAGGTATCCTCCTTCCCAAATCAACAAAGGACCTGTACAAAGTTAACTACCTCCCCCTCCTCAGCACTGTCACCTCAGAGATCGCCACAATCTCCAAATATGAATTTTCCCACGCAGGTAGAGCATCAGCGTTCAAGATGTCAACACTACCCAAACTCCTCTACATTTTTAGAACCGTCCAGATCCCAGTCCCCCGTAAATTTTTCATTCAACTGCAATCCATTATCTCTGCTTTTTTCTGGAAAGGCAAGAGGAAGCACAGAATAGCCCAAAACACCCTCAAAATAGCTAAAAAGCACGGTGGCTTTGGGTTCCCTTGCATATTCTCCTACTACCAAGCCGCAGTCCTTGAAGCATCCAAACACTGGTGGACCCCCTCCTCCACCAACAACTTATGGATAAACATAGAATCCTTCCACTGTGGGATCCACCCAAAATTCCTTCTCTCTCTAGCGCTCCTTAACCTTCCCACAAAAAAACTCTACCTCCCCTCCACCGTAATTACCCTTAAAATATGGAAAAATCTCCATAGATACTACTCCGACACTAATGACACTATCCAACTTAAAATCCCTATCCAATCCTTACAAATGGCTATTCCTAATCTCTCACTGAAATCATGGATAGACAAAGGCATCACGTCACTCAATGATCTTACCAATAACGGCTCATTCAAACCCTTCCAAAACCTGCAATCACAATATAACCTTCCCAACTCTGACTTTCTTAAATATGCACAAATCTGTCACCTCTTCAATAAGAAGCAGATATCGATCCCTTCGCTCCCTAGAACTTTGAATGCTTTAATCAACTCCACCCTCCCATTAAAAAAAGGTATCTCACTATGGTACAATTTCCTTACATATGAGAACACCTCACACCTCACTAAACACCTTCACTTTTGGTCAACTGCGCTCAACAACCAGATCACACACTCCCAAATGATCCAATCCTTCAATTGTGTATGTAAAACATCCTCCAATATTTATCACTGGGAATCCCTGCAAAAAATATTCCTGAACTGGTACCTCACCCCCGACAAGTTAGCCAAATTTTCTTCAACCCCAAATCCTCTGTGCTGGAGAGGATGCAATAACCAGGGCACATTAATGCATATACTCTGGTCTTGCCCGCTAATCCGTCCCACATGGGAAACTATTGGAAAATTAATTGCATCTATTTCAGATCCACCCCTTGCACTCCCCCCTGAAACTGCACTACTACACATAGATGTCAATTCAGCCCCAATGAAAATTAAAACAGCCCTCTCCCATATACTATGTGCCACTCGTCAAACCATCCTCCAAAAATGGAACACACCTGTCATCCCTAAACCTGACACAATTATCAACTTAGCCCTTAACAATATAAAAATGGAATCTCTTTCTAATAAAAAGTGTGACTTTACCCCAACACTACACATTATGACCAACCTCATATCAACTCTCCCCACTAGGCCTTAGGGTATTTGTCTTACTTATCCAGTAACCCAACTATTTTCTACTTTGCTCAGGACCCCCTAAGTCACATCTCGCTTAGAACCATTAAAATACACTCATAGATCAGCCAATCTGATTAACACTCTATCAATGCAACCTTCCCTCCAGAGCACAAACCTCCACAACTCCCAATCTAATCTGTAGGCAGATGGCATTGCCCCTACAGAGATTGACCCCACAACTAACTCTCTCATTAACCAGATGATTGGAATCCTGTCCAATCCCCACTCCTCCTTAATCAGCTCTGACCCCACAGCCCCCTTCTCCCCTACCAATACAACAACCACCCCATCAAATTGGCTGACCCAAAGAAAACTACACCAAAGAAAAATACACCAAAGAAAAACACACAAACCCTATTCTCCCAAAACTACTTCGCATTGTCTGTGTACAGTTAGCTTTTATAATTGTTAGATATAGTTAAAAACTGCTAATACGGTTAAAACTGTTAAAAATGTTTAATATTGTCAGCAACGATTTTTATACCCAACTACACCTTGTATCGCAACTCTTGCAAGTTCTAAAAATTTCAATAAAAATTGATTTGAAAAAAAAAAAAAAATATAGAGTATTAAAAAAAAAGTTGTTTCAATCGATAGTACTCCTTTAACTACATACTTTATTTAGTTTTGTGTACACTTACGAGTGTACTTATAGCCAGGTTATTGTGATTAACTTGAAACTGGCTGTCCTCAAAAAGTAGAAAAAGTTGAATTATTTAGTCCCTATTACATTTCTTATTTTTTTAAATACCTATGTAATGATAGACCTACTCCTACCCGTGTTATCACTAGAGATGGGTTGAACATCAAATTTTAGGTTCTCGAATTTTGAATGCAAATTTCCTCAAACATTTGCAAATCTACTATTTGCAGCAGGCTCCATACACTTACATGGCAGGCGAACGGCCACTAACTTTAGCAGTTAATAGCAATACCCTCCTACATGTTGGAAACACCAGATTTGCTGGGTATGTGAATTTTTATTAAAAAACATATACATCTTTATGAGTTATCAATGAAACTACCTGATAAAATAAATCATTGCCCATGTTCAATATTAGAACTTTAAGATTTCAGATTTCCTATTGTTCTGTGACACTAATAAAAACACAAATTAAAAAAAAAAACATGTATCTAAAAGTACTTTTATTGCCATGCTCTTTTAATCATCTTAAAATTGGCAGTCCACAAACAGTCAATACCTTTTTTTCATAATTCCCTGTAACATTTCTGATATATTTTAAATACCAGTGTAATGATAAACCTAGACTCAGATTTGCATTTGCTGTGACTTTAACCTTACCTTGCTTACATTCTTCTGAATCCCCTTCTCCTTCAGCACAGGACTCTGCAAGAAAACATCAAAGAGAATATTAATCACTTAACTTCATACTATATTTAGTTTTGTGTACACTTAAGAGTGCACTTATAGTCAGTTTATTGTGATTAAAGGAATACTTAAGTGAAAAAAAAATGATATTTACTCACCCGGGGCATCCCTCAGTCCCTTGAAGCTGGATGGTGCCCTCGCAGCCCCGCTCCGATCGTCCTGTCCCCGCCGGCGGCTACTTCCGGGTTTGGCGACAGCTGCCGACAGGCTGGGAATGCGAGTGATTCTCCGCATTCCCAGTCGCTATATCACCCTCTATGCTGCTATAGCATATATATATACGCTATAGCAGCATAGAGGGTGATATCGTGGCTAGGAACGCGGAGAATCACTCGCGTTCCCAGCCTGTCGGCGGCTGTCGCCGAACCCGGAAGTAGCCGCCGGCAGGGACAGAAGGATCGGAGCGGGGCTGCGAGGGCACATCCAGCTTCAAGGGGCTGAGGGATGCCCCGGGTGAGTAAAGATCTTTTTTTTTTCACTTAAGTGTTCCTTTAACCTGAAATTGACTGTTATCAAAAGTAGAACAGTTTTAATTATTTAGTCCCTATTACAGTTATAATTTTTTTTTACATCTATATAATTATAAATATCTACAATAAAACATCAAAGATAATATTAATCACTTAACTGCATACTATATTTAGTTTTGTGTACACTTAAGAGTGTACTAATAGCCAGGTTATTGTGATTAACTAGAAACTGGCTGTCCTCAAAAAGTGGAAAAAGTTTAATTATTTAGTCCCCATTATGTTTCTTATTTTTTTAAATACCTATGTAATGATAGACCTACTTTTACCCGTGTTATCACTAGAGATGGGCTGAACATCAAATTTTAGGTTCTCGAATTTTTTATGCAAATTTCCTCAAAAATTTGCAAATCTACTATTTGCAGCAGGCTCCATACACTTACATGGCAGGCGAACGGCCACCAACTTTAGCAGTTGATAGCAATGCCCCCCATGTGCTAGAAACACCAAATTTGCATGGTACGTGAATTTTTATTAACAAAAAAACAAACACACTTCCTGATGGGGGGGGGGGGGGGCGGGGATGGAGGTAACTAGATCAGGTAGCCTTAATCCCACTGCTCTCCGCCACTCCTCTGGCCAGATATGAGCTACTTTCACTTTCAGTAACCCCTGGGGTCATGATGCTGCATGCTCTGCTCATGCTCTGCACAGAGCAGAGTACTTTTACTTAATTACCAGGCTTTTTAAAAATCATTTTAAAATGGGCAGGCAACAGACAGCAGGTCCCTTTTTTCTAAATTCCCTGTTACATTTTTGATGTATTTTACATATCTATATAATAATAATGATAAAAATAGACTCAGGTTTGAATTTGCTGTAACTTTAAAGGACAACTGTAATGAGATGGATATAGAGGCTGCTATTTTTATTTCCTTTTACACAATAAAAGTTTCCTGGCTAGCCTGCTGATCCTCTGCCTCTAATACCTTTAGCCATAGCCCCTGAACAAGCATACAGCAGATCAGGTGTTTCTGACATTATTGTCAAATCTAACAAGGTTAGCTGCATGCTTGTTTCTGGTGTGATTCAGACACTACTGCAGCCAAATAGACCAGCGGGCCTGCCAGGCAACTGGTATTATTTAAAAAGAAACAAATATTTAAGTTTCCATACAGTTGTTACAGTTGTCCTTTAATCTTACCTTGCTTACATTCTTCTGAATCACCTTCTCCTTCTGCGCAGGATTCTGCAGGAAAACATTTGAGAGAATATTAATCAGTTAACTACATACTATATATGTAAATATACTGATATCTGTGTTATTGGAATTCATTTAAAACTGCCTGTCCTCAGAAATTGGAAAAAAAAGATTCATTATTTAGTCCCCAGGACTTTAAATACCTGTGTAATGATAGACCCAGACTCAATTTTGTACGTGCTGTGACTTTAATTTAATCTGTATTATCACATTCTTCTGAATCACCTTTTCCTTCTGTGCAGAAAATGTTGAGATTTGTATTTAAGATTTAAAAGATATCTTCTCACAAAAGAGTCTTTTCTACTTATACTGTAATTGAGATAGGAGGGGTTTAGGTAGATTGCAGGGACCAGTATGGTCTCAGAAACAACAGTTCACAGTCAGCAGATCAAGTTTTACTAAAGGTTTATTATGAAAATTGGATCAATAAAATTTTACAAACAATGCAAAAAGTTATCCAACAATACATAACTACAAAATGTAAAAGTCAGCAGATTAAGTTTTAAGCTGACTGCATCAGCTTTATTCATATATCCAAAACACATGACAGGAGTACATGAGAAAACACAACATAAAAATAAACCCTAGCCTGCCCGGCTCTAGCTAACATACATAAGCACTCTCTCTATGCATTAGAGAGGATCTAAAATTCAACTCTACAAAACAGAATCTTATGTTTGGTTACTCACTGTGTCTGGCTCTCTCCTTACTGCATGTAGGCAGATCCCCAGGAAGAGAGAGTGAGTGACACTGGAGACATCATATTTAAATGGTTTCCCCTGAAGCCCAATGAGGCTGTTAACCACTTCCCGACCGCCGTATTGACAATTGGCGGCCGGGAAGTGGACCCCGCAAGGACCGCCGTATTGACAAATGGCGGCGGTCCTTGTAGGGGCATGGGCGGAGCAAACGCGTCATCCGTGACGCGATCCTCCACCGGCGCCTGTCTCCGCTCACCCGCCGCAACATCCCGCCATACAGAAGCGCCGGCGGGATGTTAACCCGACGATCGCCGCATACAAAGTGTATAATACACTTTGTAATGTTTACAAAGTGTATTATACAGGCTGCCTCCTGCCCTGGTGGTCCCAGTGTCCGAGGGACCACCAGGGCAGGCTGCCGCCACCCTATGTCGCACCCAAGCACACTGATTTTTCTCCCCCTGCCCCAGATCGCCCACAGCACCCCTCAGACCCCCCCCTGCCCACCCCCCAGACCCCTGTTTGCACCCAATCACCCCCCTAATCACCCATCAATCACTCCCTGTCACTATCTGTCAACGCTATTTTTTTTACCCCCCCCTGCCCCCTCCTGATCACCCCCACCCCTCAGATTCTCCCCAGACCCCCCCCCAGACCCCCCCCCCAGGACCCCCCCCTGTGTACTGTATGCATCTATCCCCCCTGATCACCTGTCAATCACCTGTCAATCACCTGTCAATCACCCATCAATCACCCCCTGTCACTGCCACCCATCAATCAGCCCCTAACCTGCCCCTTGCGGGCAATCTGATCACCCACCCACACCAATAGATCGCCCGCAGATCCGACATCAGATCACCACCCAAGCACAGTGTTTACATCTATTCTCTCCTCTAAACACCCACTAATTACCCATCAATCACCCATCAATCACCCCCTATCACCACCTGTCACTGTTACCCATCAGATCAGACCCTAATCTGCCCCTTGCGGGCACCCAATCACCCGCCTACACGCTCAGATTGCCCTCAGACCCCCCCTTATCAATTTGCCAGGGCATTATTTACATCTGTCCTTCCCTGTAATAACCCACTGATCACCTGTCAATCACCTGTCAATCACCTGTCAATCACCCATCAATCACCCCCTGTCACTGCCACCCATCAATCAGCCCCTAACCTGCCCCTTGCGTGCAATCTGATCACCCACCCACACCAATAGATCGCCCGCAGATCCGACATCAGATCACCACTCAAGCGCAGTGTTTACATCTATTCTCTCCTCTAAACACCCACTAATTACCCATCAATCACCCATCAATCACCCCTATCACCACCTGTCACTGTTACCCATCAGATCAGGCCCTAATCTGCCCCTTGCGGGCACCCAATCACCTGCCTACATGCTCAGATTGCCCTCAGACCCCCCCTTATCAATTCGCCAGGGCATTATTTACATCTGTCCTTCCCTGTAATAACCCACTGATCACCTGTCAATCACCTGTCAATCACCCATCAATCACCCCCTGTCACTGCCACCCATCAATCACCCCCTGTCACTGCCACCCATCAATCAGCCCCTAGCCTGCCCCTTGCGGGCAATCTGATCACCCACCCACACCAATAGATCGCCCGCAGATTCGACATCAGATCACCACCCAAGCGCAGTGTTTACATCTATTCTCTCCTCTAAACACCCACTAATTACCCATCAATCACCCATCAATCACCCCCTATCACCACCTGTTACTGTTACCCATCAGATCAGACCCTAATCTGCCCCTTGCATGCACCCAATCACCCGCCTACACGCTCAGATTGCCCTCAGACCACCCCTTATCAATTCGCCAGTGCAATATTTACATCTGTGCTTCCCTGTAATAACCCACTGATCACCTGTCAATCACCTGTCAATCACCCATCAATCAACCCCTGTCACTGCCACCCATCAATCAGCCCCTAACCTGCCCCTTGCGGGCAATCTGATCACCCACCCACACCAATAGATCGCCCGCAGATCCGACATCAGATCACCACCCAAGTGCAGTGTTTACATCTATTGTCTCCTCTAAACACCCACTAATTACCCATCAATCACCCCCTATCACCACCTGTCACTGTTACCCATCAGATCAGACCCTAATCTGCCCCTCGCGGGCACCCAATTACCCGCCTACACGCTCAGATTGCCCTCAGACCCCACTTTATCAATTTGCCAGGGCATTATTTACATCTGTCCTTCCCTGTAATAACCCACTGATCACCCATCAATCAGCCCCTGTCACTGCCACCCATCAATCACCCCCTGTCACTGCCACCCATCAATCAGCCCCTAACCTGCCCCTTGCGGGCAATCTGATCACCCACCCACAACAATAGATCGCCCGCAGATCCGACATCAGATCACCTCCCAAGTGCAGTGTTTACATCCGTTCTCTCCTCCAAACACCCACTAATTCCCCATCAATCACCCCCTGTCACTGCTACCCATCAGATTAGACCCCTATCTGCCCCTAGGGCACTCAATCACCCGCCCATACCCTCAGAACACCCTCAGACCCCAGCCCTGATCACCTCGCCAGTGCATTGCTTGCATCTATTCCCCCCTCTAATCACACCTTGAGACACCCATCAATCACCTCCTGTCACCCCCTAGCACACCTACCCATCAGATCAGGCCCTAATTTGCCCCGTGTAGGCTCCTGATCACTTGGCCAAACCCTCAGATCCCCCTCAGACCCCCTTCCGATCACCTCCCCAGTGCATTGATTGCATCTATTTTCCCCTCTAACCACCCCCTGAGACACCCATCAATCACCTCCTGTCACCCCCTAGCACTCCTATCCATCAGATCAGGCCCAATACAACCTGTCATCTAAAAGGCCACCCTGCTTATGACCGGTTCCACAAAATTCGCCCCCTCATAGACCACCTGTCATCAAAATTTTCAGATGCTTATACTCCTGAACAGTCATTTTGAGACATTTGGTTTACAGACTACTCACGGTTTTCGGCCTGTAAAATGCCAGGGCGGTATAGGAACCCCACAAACTGACCCCATTTTAGAAAAAATACACATACACCCCAATGTATTCTGTTAGGTGTATGACTAGTTCATAGAAGATTTTATTTTTTGTCAAAAGTTAGCGGAAATTGATTTTTGTTTTTTTTTCACAAAGTGTCATTTTTCACTAACTTGTGACAAAAAAAAAATCTTCTATAAACTCGCAATACACCTAACGGAATACCTTGGGGTGTCTTCTTTCTAAAATGGGGTCACTTGTGGGGTTCCTATACTGCCCTGGCATTTTAGGGGCCCTAAACCGTGAGGAGTAGTCTAGAAAACAAATGCCTCAAAATGACCTGTGAATAGGACGTTGGGCCCCTTAGCGCACCTAGGCTGCAAAAAAAGTGTCACACATGTGGTATCGCCATACTCAGGAGAAGTAGTATAATGTGTTTTGTGGTGTATTTTTACACATACCCATGCTGGGTGGGAGAAATCTCTCTGTAAATGGACAATTGTGTGTAAAAAAAATCAAACAATTGTCATTTACAGAGATATTTCTCCCACCCAGCATGGGTATGTGTAAAAATACACCCCAAAAAACATTATACTACTTCTCCTGAGTACGGCGGTACCACATGTGTGGCACTTTTTTGCACCCTAAGTGCGCTAAGGGGCCCAAAGTCCAATGAGTACCTTTAGGATTTCACAGGTCATTTTGCGACATTTGGTTTCAAGACTACTCCTCACGGTTTAGGGCCCCTAAAATGCCAGGGCAGTATAGGAACCCCACAAATGACCCCATTTTAGAAAGAAGACACCCCAAGGAATTCCGTTAGGAGTATGGTGAGTTCATAGAAGATTTTATTTTTTGTCACAAGTTAGCGGAAAATGACACTTTGTGAAAAAAAACAATTAAAATTAATTTCCGCTAACTTGTGACAAAAAAATAATTCTATGAACTCACCATACTCCTAACGGAATACCTTGGGGTGTCTTATTTCAAAAATGGGGTCATTAGTGGGGTTCCTATACTGCCCTGGCATTTTAGGGGCCCTAAACCATGAGGAGTAGTCTTGAAACAAAAATGACCTGTGAAATCCTAAAGGTACTCATTGGACTTTGGGCCCCTTATCGCAGTTAGGTTGCAAAAAAGTGCCAATCATGTGGTATCGCCGTACTCAGGAGAAGTTGTATAATGTGTTTTGGGGTGTATTTTTACACATACCCATGCTGGGTGGGAGAAATACCTCTGTAAATGACAATCTTTTGATTTTTTTTACACACAATTGTTTATTTACAGAGTTATTTCTCCCACCCAGCATGGGTATGTGTAAAAATACACCCCAAAACACATTGTACTACTTCTCCCGAGTACCGCAATACCACATGTGTGGCACTTTTTTGCACCCTAACTGCGCTAAGGGGCCCAAAGTCCAATGAGTACTTTTAGGATTTCACAGGTCATTGTAAGAAATTTTGTTTCAAGACTACTCTTCACGGTTTAGGGCCCCTAAAATGCCAGGACAGTATAGGAACCCCACAAGGTATTCCGTTAGTAGTACGGTGAGTTCATAGAAGATTTTATTTTTTTGTCACAAGTTAGCGAAAACTGATTTTTATTGTTTTTTTTCACAAAGTGTCATTTTCCGCTAACTTGTGACAAAAAATAAAATCTTCTATGAACTCACTGTACTACTAACGGAATACCTTGGGGTGTCTTCTTTCTAAAATGGGGTCATTTGTGGGGTTCCTATACTGACTGGGTATATTTTTACACATACCCATGCTGAGTGGGAGAAAGATCTCTGTAAATGGACAATTGTGTGTAAAAAAAATTAAAAAATTGTCATTTACAGAGATATTTCTCCCACCCAGCATCGGTATGTGTAAAAATACACCCCAAAACACATTATACTACTTCTCCTGAGTACGGCAATACCACATGTGTGGCACTTTTTTGCAGCCTAACTGCGCTAAGGGGCCCAAAGTCCAATGAGCACCTTTAGGCTTTACAGGGGTGCTTACAAATCAGCACCCCCCCAAAATGCGCGGACAGTAAATACACCCCACAAATGACCCCATTTTGGAAAGTAGACACTTCAAGGTATTCAGAGAGGGGCATGATGAGTCCGTGGCAGATTTCATTTTTTTTTTTTTTGTCGCAAGTTAGAAGAAATGGAAACTTTTTTTTTTTGTCACAAAGTGTCATTTTCCGCTTACTTGTGACAAAAATTAATATCTTCTATGAACTCACTATGCCTCTCAGTGAATACTTTGGGATGTCTTATTTCCAAAATGGGGTCATTTGGGGGGTATTTATACTATCCTGGAATTCTAGCCCCTCATGAAACATGTCAGGTGGTCAGAAAAGTCATAGATGCTTGAAAATGGGAAAATTCACTTTTTGCACCATAGTTTGTAAATGCTATAACTTTTACCCAAACCAATAAATATACACTGAATAGGTTTTTTTTTTTTATCAAAAACATGTTTGTCCACATTTTTCGCGCTGCATGTATACAGAAATTTTACTTTATTTGAAAAATGTCAGCACAGAAAGTTAAAAAAATCATTTTTTTGCCAAAATTCATGTCTTTTTTGATGAATATAATAAAAAGTAAAAATCGCAGGAGCAATCAAATAGCACCAAAAGAAAGCTTTATTAGTGTCAAGAAAAGGAGGCAAAATTCATTTAGGTGGTAGGTTGTATGAGCGAGCAATAAACCGTGAAAGCTGCAGTGGTCTGAATGGAAAAAAAGTGGCCGGTCCTTAAGGGGGGTAAAGCCCACGGTCCTCAAGTGGTTAATTAGCCAGGCTTCTTCAAAAGCCTGGATAGCCTGGTGAATGGAAATCAGGGATGCTCATCCGGATTTCGGGTATCCGGGTAACTCAGGTATCCGACCATTTTTACCCTATCCGGCCCGATCCGGATTCCAGATAGTTGGGCAGATATCCGGATAGCTATTACAATGTAACGCAACGTGGGCACTGTGAACAGTCCATTGATTTTTCATTGCTATGCGGTGGGCTGCATTACAGGCTGCACTAACATGCACCTGTAACGCCTTACTGTGAAAGCAGCCTTAAGCTACGTACAGACATGCGATAACAATCGTTCGTACACAACGACGAACAATCAATTAAGGTGAAAAATGAAAAGGTCGTTAGTAAAGAGGTTTTTAAAGTGTCAAACGATCAGATCGTTTCAGAACGAATGATGCGGAAGTGACGAACGTATGATGCAGCGCATCTATTATGCTAAACGATATTCAGATCAATAAACCCGGAACGAACGTCAGTGATAGTGGCCAGTAGAAAAGAGGAAGTTGCGTACTGATCGTTCGCCCAACGAAAGTTCTTTCAGTAGATTTCAGGAAGTGACGTAAAGCCATCTTATAAAAGGCTTTTCATCAGTATAGAGAATCAGAATCAGAATCAGAATCAGAATCAGTTTTATTTCGCCA
Source organism: Hyperolius riggenbachi (assembly GCF_040937935.1). Lineage (NCBI taxonomy): Eukaryota > Metazoa > Chordata > Amphibia > Anura > Hyperoliidae > Hyperolius > Hyperolius riggenbachi. The sequence continues at coordinate 49,389,080 of NC_090648.1, forward strand.
AGTACAGCAGAGCTGTAATTGGAATTATTTGTGGTACACATGGCATAGACAGAGTAAAAACAGACAGAGTATAACCAGACACACAAAAACACATACAGAAATAGAATGCCGTAGTCAGTTCGTAACGGCCATTTCACTGCTGTGCAGTACAGTCCGGTGAGAATAAGAAGGTGCTGGTGAAGGGCCAGGCCATTTACGGATAAAGAACCAGGGGCAGGCAGCGGCGGGAACCGGGTGACCAGCCCAGCAGTTAGAAATGCAGGCCAGGCCGGGGAAGGTTGGAGTTCAGTAGCCGAACAGCTTGGGGGAAGAAGGTGTTCTTCCGCCTGGTAGTTTTGGATGGTATAGTCCTGTAGCGGCGGCCCAATGGGAGGAGCCTGAAGTAATGGCTGCCTGGGTGAGAGGGGTCGCGGGAGATCATGGTTGCCCTCTTCCTCATCCTAGAGGAGTGGAGGAGATCAAGAGGTGGAAGAGGAGAACCGATGATCTTCTCCGCGTCAGTTATTACTCTCTGCAGCTTGTGTTTGTCGCTTGCCGCAGCGCCCGCATACCAGACAATTACAGAGGAGCAGAGGATGGATTCTATGGTGGCGGTATAGAAGCTGGTCAGCAGCTCCTTGGGCATACCAAATCTCTTCAGTTGGCGCAGAAAGAACAGCCGCTGCTGGGATTTCTTCTGAATTTTGGTGGTGTTTAGCCCCCATTTCAGGTTGTTAGTGAGAGTCGTGCCGAGGAACCGAACCGATGACACCCTAGAGACTTCAGTCCCTCCAATGAGGACAGGTGGGAGGGGTGGAGGGTTTCTCCTGAAGTCTACGACTAGTTCAACAGTCTTTGCTGTGTTGAGGACTAGGTTGTTGTCACTGCACCAGTTGCATATCCTTTCGACTTCGCTGCGGTATTCGTGCTCCCCGTTGCTACCAATAAGGCCGATGATGGTGGTGTCGTCTGCAAATTTGATGACCTTCACAGGGCCGGCGGATGAGATGCAGTTGTTGGTATAGAGGGAGAACAGTAGAGGTGATAGAACACAGCCTTGTGGAGCCCCTGTATTGGTTGTCCGGACGCTGGAAAATTGCCACAATACAACAATAAGGAAAATGAAGTGTCCATCAACAAACCAATGATAGAAAGTAGACCATGAACCCAATGAGACCAGCGTATCAGGTGAAGAAGTACATTTTTATTAACAGCTTTCTTTACTAAAAAACAAAATAGTATATGTAGAAGTACTTTAATATTGGCATTGTAAGCAAAGTTGCCTTCATCACAATTACACAGGGATAACAAAAATATACATTAGGTTATACACAAGTACATCGCTATGTTTGTTGTACCCTACAAAAATAACAAGTCACCCACACACTTTGGGAGGTGGCTGTAGAACATGCTTATCTGTTCATACTGAATGTCGAGGTTCAACGTAAAGCAGACATGAAAGTAAAGGTGATGTAGGTATGTATTGCCTAAATGTGTTACAGGCCGATCCTGCTGACCTTATGTCATCACTACTTGTGTAGACCTGATCAGCAAGGCTGACAAACAGGTGTGGTTACATAATGTACACGCGTTTTGATGCATCCTATATAGAGGAGGCTGATTGTAACTCTACTGCAGCTACATAACCATTATGTTTAAGCCATACAACATACAGTATAAAGGAGACCTACAGATAAAGGGACATGGAGTCTGACATCTTGCGTCCTTTAAAGGATAGCCAAAATGACATGTGACATGAGATACGAATAGGTATGTACAGTGTCTACCACAGTTAGAACTATGCTGTGTTCATTTTTTACATGTTCAGGTGTAAAGACTTCAATATCATGTATGTAAGTGGCTGACTCAGACAGGAAGTGAATACAGTGTGAGCCGCACTGATAAGAGAATGCAACTATACCACACTGTCCTAGGCCAAACTGCCTTGTGACAGCAAGAAACAGATACAAACCACAATTTATTTGCAGTGCGGCTCACACATTACTCAATTCCTGTCTAAGTCTGGACTGACTCAGCCACTTACATACCTGATATGTAGGGCATTCTGACAGATACAGCAAATAATGAACACAGCATAATTTGTGGTGTGCTAGGCACTGTATATACACATCTATCTCATTATGTCATCTGTTAGTTTGTGTATCATAGCTCCGCATAATTTTGTTGACTTTGCCACACAGTTTCAGCTTGTTTTTGATACAGTGGATGTTGCAGATGTGTTTGTGGATGGTCTAGTATTTTCTCATGAGGGTAGAAATGGGGCTCATACTGTTGTGTCTGATAGTTGTGACTATATTGACTCATGACGTTATGATGCATGTGTTGTGTTGGTGGTAAGGTAGTAGGATAATGCATGTGTTGTGTCGGTGCTAATGTAGGTTGATGCATGTGTTGTGGATGTGTGAATGTAGGCTGAGGTATGTCTTTTTGAGATGTTAATGTAGCAGTAGGAATTTGTGGTGCTGGACTATTTGTGCGAGTGAAAACAGCCAAGATTGCACTTTCTGTGTGTGCCCTCAAATCTTCCGGTAATGCTCGTAAATTAGTTGCCACTAAATTCCCAAACGCATCACACGAGTCATCTTTTTTGTTGATTAGCATAACAGCCTGCTGAATTGCTTCCTCACATTTGTCTTCCAGAACATTTCTTCTTTTGCAAGTTTTTTTCAGGGCAAATCTGCGTTGAGTGCTCTCCTGGGAGGTACCAGCTACAGATGTCTGTACAATTAATGGACAGAAAATACATCAATTTGTACACAGTTTAAACACTTAGTTAAACATTATGTACATTTAGTGTAAGGTATGTCCAATGTACTCAGAGCTTATTCATGTTGTTAGTAGATAGTCAGTAATGTACAAATGGGCAAGGGTAGGTAACATTGGCATACTGAGATTCAAACATGATGATACATGTTTAGTAAGCCAACAAAATAGGCACTAAATCACAATGTGTCAACTAGTAATTACTGGATTAACATAGTAGTGTGGATCATTTATATGTGGCAAAATAAACACACCACACCTCAGAAAGCAGGGAGAACATGACATCTCAGTCTGTTTGTAGTGGTTTGTTGCCCACACTTGCTTAATGTGTGAATCAGACACTACTGCAGCCACAAACCTAAGCTGGACCCCAGTGTCCTTTTTACAATCATATTGCACACTACAAATGTCACATGTATCTGTAGGTGAATTGGAACCTTGGTTTATGGAAATATTACAGAACAGTAGCCACCACATTCCACTGTTTTCTGCATGAAATGTAGGAACATACCTATAAGAAATGTGAGGGTCACCTTTTACCCACCCTCAGTATACATGGTTGGGAAAATTGGAATATGCATTTTGCACAAACATACATTCTAATTGTAAAAATCTATCAACATTTACAACACATCGTCAGTGTGACATTAAAACAAAAAAACATACCTCTTCTTGTAGGTTAGGATCCTTGTCACCAGTAGCCATCTCGTTGTTGATACTCAAGTCAGTGGGTTCACTTGATAAACTGCATATAGCCTCACGACCTTTTAAATGTGGAATGGTGAAGGCAAGTAAGTCGTAATACCATAGTCGTGGCTTATAAACATCTTCAGCTGCAGCCCCTGATCTTTTTGATCTGTCTATTTTGTTTAATTCTTTTTTAAACACGGTTCTTAAGTTTTGAATTTTATTTTTTACAAACTGCACATCAGCCTGTGGGAGCACAGTTTTACATAAGTTGAGCAGCTCATCATGTGCTTTGGCCTTTAGAAGCCTATCCGAGTAACATTTAGATTTGGTCTTCCAAAGGGCAGGGTGTGCTCTATAGAGGTCTATAAAATCACATGTAAATTGAGAATCTGAAAAAATATCCACTGCCATAGTTTCCTGGACAGTCCTGGAAAGACAAACATATGGAGGTGACATGAACTTCTTATAAAGAAGGAAAGAAAGAAAGAAAGAAAGAAAGAAAGAAAGAAAGAAAGAAAGAAAGAAGTTAACGAACGAATGTTCGTTATTAACAACGTTAGTGACAAACAAACGAACTTACCTCGAAATACGCAGACGCCGAATGTTCAGGAAACAATACTATACGCCGCCTATAAGAGTACGTAACCCCATAGGAGTCGTTGCGTCGGAACGTTCGGATGACGTAAGAACGTCAGAACGTACGTTCGGATGACGCAAGAAGCGCCTGCTAACTTCCTGTTTATCCACACTGTCACTTCCTCTTCTCCATTCTGTACTACTGTGAGCTGTGACAGTGACCATGCCACGCAGGACACCAGTACAGCGAGCCACCAGAATGTCCAGGGAAGAAATGGCAGAGATGGTCCGCATTTTTGATAAGAGGGACTATGATGGAAGGAGGGAGGTATATGAAAGACCTATAGAAAGGAAGAATTATATTTTAGACCATGCCATTTCTTCCCTGGAAAAAAATTCTGGTGTCACTAGGACCAAAAATCATTTAATGCGAAGGTGGTCGGACTTAAAGCTACGTGAGAGGGAGGTCCTAGCGTCTCTGCGCAGAAAAGTGAAAAGAGACAGTAAGTTCTTCTGTATGTAATAGTGTGTTTGCAGGCATAGCAGTTTCATAGGATTGCATAAAACAACAACTGTTGCTGCACATATCAGTCCATCTTACTTGCATCTGAACAGTATTGTGAATCAGTATTTAGTTTTCTGTGTGCAACACTTACACACATGAACATAATGTATGTACAATGTGTGTTAGATATGTGCATCAACATTTCACTTGCCACACAGAAGAGAAGAGGAGATTGCAGAGACAGGAGCGACAGGAAGCAGGCCATGGCAGCAGAGATGAGACAGAGGAGGCTGGGCCCACTTCGGCGGTGCAGACGGAAATGGAAGAAGGTAAATCTGGCATAGTGTAAAATGCAGTACATAATTATCCATATATTTGAGTGTACATACTTAATCATATATATGTCATTAATTCTACACTAGATGATGAAGATGCTGATGATGAGGAACAGATGCATGTTGGTGAGGAGGAAAGCATCACATTAGTTCCTATTGGTAAGTATACACATATATCTGTAGATTGTAACCATTGTATTTAATTTGCCCATCACCATGTCCTATCTTATTGTATGCACCGTAGTGGACAGTAATGATTAAGGCAAGTATGGTTCAGTACTTTTTTAATTTGAATTGTGACTTTAGGAAATTAACATAAAAGCAAAACCGTTGTGGCCCAAACCAAACATGACCCAGTATGGGGACTCGCAATGGTGTGGACACCCATTTCCTCAAGCATCAGCAGCCTTACGGGCTGAGGCCCAGTCAATCATCAACACTACGCCTTACAGCACTGAGCAAAGAATGACAGTAGCATTTTGACAGGGTGCAAAGATGATTGAGGGTCATATTATTTCCATTGTACAATCGGCCACTATCTATATCTGCATACCTATACTGGGGACAGGTACAGCAGGATCCCTGTAGTGGTGTAACACATATAGCTGGCTACTTAGAATGTGGAAACATATCTCTGGCTTCCTCTAGTAGTGGATGCTATTTTAACATAACAATACTTGTTACACTTATACATGCCCATGGCAGGGGACCCACCTGAGAATGAAGTGTCAAAAACGTCACACATCTGGTTAGAAAACACACACAAACTGTGGTTATGCAGATGTGCAACAGAGAGACACTCATAAGAGACAGTTAAAATCGTTAATGGATATCAAATTACATGCAACACCATATTTATTTGACTCACTGTGGACTCTCTATATTTCGATGGTTTGGACTACTATGTCCACTGTTCCGCCGCAGAGGGTATGGACCCTTCTCCGGGTGTGGGGCCTGCCCCAATTGACCCACTTGGCCACCCCCAAAAGGCCACCTTTGGTGGGTTGACCCAGGGAGTGGGAGTGGTTGCACAAGGATAATGGTGTGTGAGGGAACACCAACTAACTTCTGTGGCTAGTCATCACAGGAGTATTGTAAAACTAAAACACCCACTCAACTACAATAGTATAACAGTCTATTAACAATGACAATGCCCCATGTTGCACTTGTAGGTTATAAGAAGCTTACACTACTCTCAGCTACCACTATCGCCATGACAGACCAAGTATATTAGAAGCTATGTGTAGTAGAGTCCATATGTAGAAAGTAA